>NW_022311733.1:0-4144 GCF_002776525.5 Piliocolobus tephrosceles | reverse complement strand
CAGTATAAACATATATAACAAATGCTTTAAGTTTTACTTGCTTGATGTGCATCTATCGATATCAATTTTATAAAAAGCGCTATCTTTAAATATTATTATATTTTTTTTTTATTTAACAGTTAAAAAAATTTGTCAAAAAAAATTAAGCTAAAAAAAATTTTAAATATGTAATATAAAGCTTAGAATTTTATATGTATATATATGATTTTTATTTTAATTTGTTTTTAATTATACATTTTGTGTTTAATTTTTATGTTATTATTAAAGT
Organism: Piliocolobus tephrosceles; assembly: GCF_002776525.5. Lineage (NCBI taxonomy): Eukaryota > Metazoa > Chordata > Mammalia > Primates > Cercopithecidae > Piliocolobus > Piliocolobus tephrosceles. Next base: position 3,876 of record NW_022311733.1, on the reverse strand, counting down.
GAAATGATAGGTTATATTTTAAAAATTTCACATATCAATATCTTTATTAAGTTGTTTTTATAATTAACTTTAAATGTTACGATGAAATTTAAAAATGAAATGTTAAAAATGTAGCATATAGGGCAAATATATATTTGTACTTGAAAAATATTTACTTGTCAATCGTTATAATTTTTAGTGGTTATTTATTATTTATAAATTTACACACAAAATTTAATTAAAAACATATTTATAAAGATAACAAATACTTTTTTAATTAAATTTTGTGTGTAAATTTATAAATAATAAATAACCACTAAAAATTTAATTAAAAAAGTATTTGTTATCTTTATAAATATGTTTTTAAGTTAATAAATAAAAAAAAGTTTTAAAATTTTTGATGTCTAAAATTGTTAACATTTAAGTACATAATATTTAAGAACATCATATCTTTATTATTGTTTGTATACAAAAAAAATGAAATTATTTAAAATAAAAAGTCGTTTACGTGATTGCAAATATAATACTTAATGGTTGACATTTTTTTATTTTATAAGTTTTGCAATTTAAATACAATCATTTTTATTTTTGACTAATAAAGAATTAAAAAAAAATAAGAATTACAAAATTAAAATTTAAGTAAATACTATAATTAACATTGTTTTTTGAATAACATAGTTATATCGTATATATTTATATAATTGTTATTTTTTTTTTTTTATATTTTTATTACTCCTATTTATTAAGATGTACTTAGTCTTCAAAAAATGAAAAATAATTGTTTATATATTATCATATATATATATATATATATATATATATATATATGTTGTAAACATTTGTAAATTTAAGTTATAAATTTTAGATTGATAAGCAATATGTTATATATTATTTTACTAGGTACATTTAATGTAAATGATTTTAAATACATAATATCGTTTATTGTAGTTAGAAATTATGGTACATTAAAAAAAAAAAGTATGTAAAAAGTTATGTATATATGTATATTTATTTATAAATGTATTTTTCTTTTGTTTAATTGTAAAAATAATACAAGATTAAAGCTAATATTTTAAAACTGAATTATTATAACAGCACCTTTAAAATTGTATATAATAATAATTCGTTTAAGACAAATATAAAATGTAACATATACCTAACGCAAACTTATTATTTTTTGCAATATTTAAAAAGCATATTTATATAGTTTAATTATACAATATATTATGTCTCTTGTGTTAAGAACAAATAAATTGAAACCGTATAAATATTTAACACTGTGTATACTCGTGTGGGTACATATTTATGAAACTATTTATATGTTTATATATTTATTTATGTTTATACATGTACATGTGACAATTTTATTTATATATAAACAAAACATAATAATTTGAAATGAATTTAGCATCTTTAAAAATCGTGTTATTCAAATTAATTGATACGCAAATAATAATAGTAGATTTTTAACACTTTAATTTATCAGTTAATAATTTAACACAAATGCTTTTGTTTATTTTTAAAAAATGGTTAATTCTAAGAAATTTTTTATTAATTTACACTCCATAATTAACGATTTTATATATATTACATTACGCAATTGTAATTATAATTAATGTGCCACAACACTTGTAATAAAAATATAGATACTGTGATATATATTAGTTTTACAAATAATAAATGTATGTAGCTACATAAAAAAGAATATAATCAGTTTTTGATGTTTCCTTTATATTTTTTTTAATTATATATTTAAAACAACCATATAAATTTCGTAAAAGCAAACTTTTTAAAAAAACACGTACATTATAAAAAAAAAATAAAAACCATAATACTAACTAATATATTCGTATTTTATAAAAAAGGATTATAAAATAGTAAAAATACAATGAATAAGATAAAAAATAAAGTGAACAAAAAAATAAATTAGGCTATAATAATTAAATCATTTTTTTTTTAATTATAATAAATGAGCTATATAATAGTAAAATACCAATAATCTTATGTATTACTTAAACATATATATAAAAATAGATAAACATATAAAAAAATTATATATCGTTTTATTATTTTAGTATATAAATGGCTATGTTTTTCTATTATTAACACAAAATGAAAGTATCTATTATTTTTTTATATTGCCAATGTATTACTTATAATGAATTTAGTTACGGGAGATGCTCCATTAACCAATACTTTGGGCAACAGCTTAAATTTGATAAAACTTAATCCAAAAAGCAAAGAACGCAAATGTTGCAAAAGTAGTCCCTGGAAATATATACTTTTAGGCTTATTAGGAACATTGGTATTACAGTTCTGTTTATTTGCGGGAATATATATTGGGAGGATGTGTTTAGAAAAACGGTCAAAACTTGATAAATATTGGAGTGATAAATTTGATAAAAAATTTGACGATTTTGACAAGAGAATGAAAAAGATTTGTGATGACATTGAAAAACAGAAAGAAGAAAATATGCCAGTTGCATACAGGGTAGCCACTTTTGCCTCACAACTTCAAAAAGCTGATAAAAAAACAAAAGAATTTGATAAAAGACTCAGTGAATTGGAAAAAAATATTAACTAAACATTTTAGTAGAGTAATAATTTAACATTAAATATATGAGCTATGTGCAGTAAGCAACATATGCAAATATAATTAAAAGCTGATAAGTAAAAAATTTTAATGTTCTTTTATATATAAAATTGTAAGGATGCTTTAAAAGCAGTCACGACTTTTTAATACGATAATCAATTTTTTAATTTATTGTGTTCAGAAAACAGGTATAAGATTAAAAAAAAATTATTTTTATCTTAAATTTGATGTCAAAAAGCAAAATAATTATTCTAATTAAACTACTTATTCTAATTTTTGTACATAATTAAACGCAATATGACAAAAATAAGCTATAACGTCAAGAAAAAATAAAAATTTAAAACACAGTTTTTTATATATTAATTTGTATAATAGCAATTACACATTTGTATAAGTTGTTAAACTTCGAATTAAACATGTTCTTTAATACATATTAATGATATTGGTCATTATAAACATTGAACATTTAATATGTATAGTATGTGTTATTTTTGTTACTTATCATTTGTCATATGTTATGGTTATTATATTTTTATGTTAATATCAAAATTAATAAAACTAATAAAAAAGATAAACAATCAAACAATCAAACAAACAAACAAAATATTTAGCAATGCTACATTGTAAATTTTTATATCAATTTTTTCTGGTTATATAAAAAGTGTAAGAAATTTATACAAATTTATCAAAAAAAAAAAAAAAAAAAAAAAAAAAATTAACACGGTACACACATATAACACGACTATTATGTTTGAATTGCTTCGTATTTAACATATAGTTTTACATTACTTAATTGCGCGCTATTTTTAAATATTATTTTATGTTATATATTTTTATTATATTAAAATTATATATTTTTAAAAAATGTGATCAACAAACATTTAAATACATAATATAAAGCCAAAAATATGATATATATATATATATATAATTTTTATTTAAACTTGTCTGGCATAACGTACTTGTTTTTAAATTTTTATATTCAAATTGATATAAAAAACAAAATTATATGTTTTAAACCTTTATTCATAATTTATTTAAAAACAATGAAAGACTTTAATTTTTTTTTTGTAATTTTTTTTTTTTTTTTTATCTGATTACCTATTAACGTTTTTAATAAATTTTTTTTTTGTAACCAATTATAATTGCAACAATAAAAAAATAAAAGTTGCAAAAGTAGTATATAAAACAAATAAATATTTTTGTTTTATCAACTTGCACTCGATAATTGGTATACTTTTTAATGGTTAATTATCACTTATAAATTTATACCTAAATTTTATTTATAGCTAAATTTTTAATTT
>NW_022311732.1:0-1026 GCF_002776525.5 Piliocolobus tephrosceles | reverse complement strand
CAAAGACCCAAGAATTTGAAAGTTGATGAAAATGTCCATGTGTATCATCATCAGTGACCGAAAGTCAGCATCTACAGAACACAGAATTGGGACACGTGATCCTAATAGATAAAGATGAATATCAGAGTTATGTTCCTCTTAGGGAATGATAGTCTCCATGACCTGTGTGAGTCACGGCTGCCAGAAAAGAAAGAGAGCAAGGGGTGTATTAAGGAAGCACAGCAAATTCAGTGCTAGAGTGCCCTGCTTGACTTCATGTCATAGTTCTGACTTCTAAAATACCATTTTCTGCAAAATATGCTTTCTGTTTTTCCCCTCTTTCAGCCTGCAACCAAACAGAATCCCTTCCATGGCATTTTTGTGTTTTTCCTTTAAGCAAAGCAACATATAAATAACAAAAAGAAGTAAGAGAAAGAGTGTTTTCTTGTATAGGCTAGTAATTAATGTAAACTTGAGAGTGAGTACCAGGATTATAGTTAGGATTTACAGACTGGGTAGGAAGACTAGGTAGAAATCTAAAGATTACTGACTCAAACACATTGTGGTTTCATTGCTTTATTGTCACAGCTCTGAATTCAAACTATGAGTTATATTCCTGTGCACTATAACTTTAGAAAGCACCTTCCCAAACCAAATATTAAGTGATTTATTATAATTTCTTTGACTTATTATAGAATTGACTTTCCAAGTGTTCATGAGAATTATTGAGAATTTGCTACATAGTAACATCTCAGCTGTGTCCACATGAGCTATCTGTCACCTTGTCTTAATGAATAATGGCTCACTAGGAATATTGATTTTGGCATTAAAATGATCTTTATCTAAATGCAGATAGGACCAGGGATCACTCTTGAACATTAATGTCCAAGCATCTTAAAATTACACATAAGGCTATCATAATCTGACTTCTGCCCCACTCTTCATCTTTAGCCCTTTTCCCTGTGCGCCCTTTCTCTGGCATTACTGCGCTGCTGGTAATGCCCTACTCACTAGTTCACTCTTTCAGGCCTCGCTCCTGCTCTTGCT
>NW_022311731.1:0-1253 GCF_002776525.5 Piliocolobus tephrosceles | reverse complement strand
ATTTTTAGTAGAGACGGGGGTTTCACCATGTTGGCCAGGTTGGTCTCAAACCCCTGACCTCAGGTGATCTGCCTGCCTCAGCCTCCCAAAGTGCTGGGATTACAGGCATGAGCCATCATGCCCGGCTGATTTTCCTTTTTTAATTTTCAGTTTCTTATTTTATTATAAACCATTATTTCTTCTTTATTTTCGTTATGTTTTAACTTTTAAGTTCAGAGGTACATGTGCAGGTTGTTACACAGGTAAACTTGTGTTATGGGGGTTTGCTGTACACATTAAACCTACTACCCATTTGTTATTGTTCCTGATCCTTTCCCTCCTCCCACTCTCTGCCCTCCAATAGGCCCCAGTGTGTGTTTTTCCCCTCTCTGTGTCCATGTGATTTTCTTTGTACTTCTCAGTTTTTCTGTAAAGAACAGGCATTACATCCAGGCATGGTGGCTCACACCTGTAATCCCAGCACTTTGGGAGGCTGAGGCAGGTGGATTGCTTGAGCTGAGGAGTTCGAGACCAGCCTGGGCAACACAGTGAAACCCTGTCTCTACCAAAATACAAAAAATTAGCCGGTCATGGTGGCGTGTGCCTGTAGTCTCAGCTACTTGGGAGGCTGAGGCAGAAGAACTGCTAGAACCCAGGAGGCAGAGGTTGCAGTGAGCTGAGATCGCGTCACTGCACTCCAGACTGGATGACAGGGCGAGACTCCGTCTCTGGGGGAAAAAAAAAGGAGAAAAATAAAAGGATGAAATGCTTGATGAAGGTGGGAGTGGTCAACTGTATCAAACACCTCAAAGAAGTGCAGTGAGGCTACTCCTGAAGGGTGTCCATTGGATTCAGCAACAAGGTGACTTTGGCGAAAACTATTTAAATGAAATAGGGAGTGGTGGAGGAAGCCAGGTTGGAGGGGAATTGAAGAGTAAATAGGAAATGAAGAAGTGTAGACAGCAAATATAGAGTTGTCATTGAGGCCAGGTGCAGTGGCTCATGCCTATAATCCCAGAATTGCAGAAGGCCCAGATGGGAAGATCACCTGAGGTCAACATGGCAAAACCCCATCTCTACCAAAAATTTTTTAAAAAATTTAAATTGGCCGGGCGCGGTGGCTCAAGCCTGTAATCCCAGCACCAAAGGAGGCCGAGGCGGGCGGATCACGAGGTCAGGAGATCAGGACCATCCTGGCTAACACGGTGAAACCCCGTCTCTACTAAAAAAATACAAAAAACTAGCTGGGTGAGGTGGCGGGCGCCTGTAGTCCC
>NW_022311730.1:333-2952 GCF_002776525.5 Piliocolobus tephrosceles | reverse complement strand
GCGGAAAATGTTAAGTTAGAAGCTTTTAATAATGTAAAATCAGCTGTAAATCAAGCTAAAGAATATGAAAAAATAGCAATGGATGCTGTACATAATGTTATGACAATATGTGCTAATGCATTAAACGATCAAGAAAGAAACTCTGTTACAAAAGCTATGGAAGTAGAAGCTGAAGCAACTAAAACATATAAAATTGCATTAAAAGCAGCTAATAATGCAAATGAATCAGCAAACGAAGCTAAAAAATTATCAGAAATATATGAAGATACAACATCAACAGAAATGGCAAATACGTCTTTGGAAAGCACTAAAAAACTTATGATGGAAATAGTAAAGGCAGAAAAAGCAGTTAAAGAAGCAAACAAAAATGTAGACGAATTGAAAAATGAGGCAGTTGCTAGGGTGGCACAACATTTGGCTAAAACTAAGGAGTTTGCGAAAATAGCAGAAGAAGCAAAAATTGAACTAATGAACGCATTGAATGGGTTAAAAACGACAACAAAATCTGAAATTACATTGAAAACAACAAAAGATTGTAAAAATGTTTCTAAAAAAGCTATTACAGCTGCAAAAAATGCATTTGAGTATGCAAATTTAGCCAAGGATGAAGCAAAAACTACAAAACGTGCTATAGCAATAAGAGATGCAATTAAAGCAAGAGAAATCGCGGAAAAAGCTAAAGCCTTTGCAGAAAATGCAGACAAAATTACAAATGAAATATGGATAGCAGAAGAAAAATATAATTTAGAAGCCATACAAAAAGATAAAAAAGAAGAAGAGACAGTAGAAAAAGCTAAAATTGTAAACAAAAGTGACACAGAAAAAGCAGAAAATATGATTAAATTAACTGATAAGGATGATAAAAATACAAACATGTCTGATATTAATATTGCTGATAAAAAGAATATTCAAACAGGTGATGTAATAGAAAGCAAATTAAATGATTACGATATGTCACATACAAGAAATATACATTTTCATGGTAATTTAGAAAAGCATAATGATAAATTAAATGATTTAAATGATCACGAAACAAAAGGTGTTGATGTAACAGAACTGTCTATTGATGAAACATGCAAACACCAGCGCGCTACAGACTATTGTATTAATTTTAATAAAAATGATTTTTCAAAGATGTGTGCTAATCTAATGAAAAATGGACTTTGCTGTAAAATTGCAGAAAAATGTTTAGTTAACCCTCAAATTAAGGATGAAGAATATTTGCAGTGTGTTAACCACGAAATTAATACGTCGTTACCGAGTTGTTTTAAAAACAGATCATTTGGAAGTACGTTAAATGAATATGTTTAACATTGCAACATAAAATAATAAAAAAATAAAAAAGTTTTACTATTACTATTATTTATTACTAATAATAATTATAATAATTTTATTTTTGTCGTGTTTATTTTTTTATTTTTTTTTTGTATTATAGGACAAACTTATTTTGCTGCTGGAGGAGGAATACTATTATTAATTTTGATGATAGTTTTATACAACACCAAATCACAGAACAAGTAAGAGCAAAAATAAAAAGATAAGATTTGGTATTAAAAATAATGCACCACTATATGAAATGAAACATAATATTTTAAGTAAAAAATAATATTATATATAAAATAATTATATATTTATTTTTTTTTTAATTTTTTTGTTCAGTACGGAAGAATCTGACATTTTCATTGACGATAACGAGTTTTACGGACCACATAAAATTAATATAATACGTAATGATTTTAAGAATAATAATGCAAAATGTATTACTTTTTAAATTATAATATACTAAAAACAGTACATAATTTTTTTTTTTTTTTTTTTTTAGATAATGATGAAATAATTAATACCAATTTTGAGGAGATTCAGAAAAGTTATGATGATGAAGCGAATTTAATTTAAGCACCTGTGTATGCGTATAATTTTTTATAAAATCTACAAATAACTACACGTAAATAAGTATGTATATATATATATATATATATATATATATATATATATATATATATATATATATATATATTAGCGTTAAAGTTATAATGCTACTACATTGTGTGTAATTTATTTAATTTTTTTTATTGTAGTATATTTTTTGTCATTATAATAATAAATATATATGTGTGTACACAGTCTCATTACATATTTTAAGTTATATTAAGGTTGTAAAGCTTTTAGGTTTGGAATATAAATGTTTTTTTATGTTGGTAAATAATATGTGTTTATTATAAGACACATAATTAAAACTATTTTTATATGTAATAAGATTGTTATTACTCAAAAAAAAATGTACTTTAAATTAATACTCATTTGTAATATTAAAAAATTATAATTCAAAGTTTAACTTTTTTTTATATATGTTAGTATTAATTACAAAAGTTATACTTTTTTATAACATATGAAATAAAAAAAAAATTATCATATAAATAAATATATATATTTATGTTCATAACATTATTTTTTTATATACATAATTTTAATTATATATTTTTTATGATGTATTATAGCACTTATTTAGTTGGTTCATCGATAGTTTGGCTAGATTTCATCGATAGTTTTTCTAGGGTTCATCGATAGTTTGGCTAGGGTTCATCGATAGTTTTGCTAGGGTTCATCGATAGTTTTGCT
>NW_022311730.1:0-323 GCF_002776525.5 Piliocolobus tephrosceles | reverse complement strand
GGTTCATCGATAGTTTTGCTAGGGTTCATCGATAGTTTTGCTAGGGTACTATAATAGATCTTTAAAATTATAATGTATTCAAAACATAATGAAAACAATGATAATAAAAAACTGATTGAATTAGTTTCTTTATGTATGTGTACTAATATTGATGATACAAGTTATATTTAATGCTCAAAGGTTAATACAATTTCTGTTCTATTAAGTTATACAGGATAACATGTTTTTTTTTACGTTCTTTATAAAACACTATCACGATTATTAGCATAAAGATGAAACTGAACCCAATCTTATGCCACCAAGAGCATTGGAACAACACATTT
>NW_022311728.1:546-3107 GCF_002776525.5 Piliocolobus tephrosceles | reverse complement strand
GTTCACTAATTTTCTTTTAAAATGAGAAAGAGAGGTGAACACAGCAAGATAGTTCTCTGCTTGAATGCTACTACACAGCATCAGAGGTTTTTTTTTTTATCATTCAATTTGGATTTCTCTTCTGTGGCTTGAAGAAGAAAACCCAGCAGCAGTCCCCATAAAAACAACCATTCCAGGTGGTTATCAGGTCCAATTACAGCTTCACAGTTAGGTATGATTCAAGTTGCTAAGGAATTCAAAAATAATGCTAAGAACTTATCAGTGGATATTTAGTTTAGAGAAGATAATTGCTTAGAATGAGCAATGATTTTTATATAGGAAGATCTTTAATATATAGACATTAGTATTTGAACTTCTTGAAGTTCCACCTAGGACACAACTAAGAAATACAATTTTAAAGCCAATGAGATAAACGTAAAAAGCATATAAGATCAATTCAGATAGTGCTCAATTAAAATAATGTATTAAAAACTAAAAGTTTTATTTTAAATAGTTATTATCATATTTGATAGCTGGCACATTGGACCTTGAGCTAAAGTTTATTTTCAACCAATTCTGGGAGGCAGAGTATTATATTTAAGTTACTTAAGCAATTTCTTTTCTATAATAAAATAGAATTTGGTAGTGTTATTTATCAAGTAGAGAAAAACAGAGTGACTTTCATAGGGCATTTGCCCTGTTACATAGGCATTTTCTATGTTTGAAATTACTCATCACCACATTCAAGTATGCAAACAGTTAAACTAAACTCATCTTCCACTGTTAAAATCAAGAGAAGATATAGGAAACATCAAAAAAAATAAGTGAAAAAGAAAGAAAAATTCCTAAGAACTAAAGAAATCTTTAAAAAATTGTATCATGAATACCTCTCTTCTAACTAGGTTCAATGTATTTTTCTTACATTTTATAGTAATATTAGATAAACTTGTTTTTAAGTCTTTTGTTGTACTAATGTATGGAAATATACTACTTAACGTTGTAGCATTATATATACTACAAAATCTTACATGAAGTCATAAACTGGCTTTTCCTGACAACCACTAACACTATGCCTTGTGGAATTATGCTTTTGAGGAAAAAGATAAGCAGCAGGGAGTCTCCTCAATTCCTGATTGAGTGATTCTCAGTGTTGTTTACGGCTGTAGTTTGAGTTTAAAAAACTTAGAGATGCATGGACATTGTACTTATTATGTTGTATAGATGACTTAATTGACACATAAAGTCTGCTTTGCCATGACAGAGTAAACTCTTGAGAAAATTCTTTTAAGATTATTAAGCTGCATAAAGCTGATGGAAATGGTTTTCAAATTATATTAAATAAACTGATGGCTTTTTGAAGACTGAAGAGATGTGATGGGAACTGGGTTAAATAGACATATTTATCATAGGCAAAATTTATTTCATTACTCCTTTTTATCTATATTAGGGAGCTATGAACAGAGATATGATCAACAATTCACAGATGGTTAGTGTAGCTTTATGTGTTACACTGAATATGTAGAAAAGAAAAATTTGATGATGGAGAAACTATCAACAATATCTGTAAATTAGCATGATGTAATATTCAGTAGTGATAAAAATCACTTATTTGGTGAATCTTTACCAACATGAGAAAACTGTCCTTATAATTATAGAAAAATGACAAAAAGAAAGATTAAACATGAACAAACTGTACTATAATTTTATTATAAGTCATATATATTATATATACACACACACACACAGAGAGAGAAAAAAAAAACTACAACAAAAGAGTGACAAAGTAGTAACATTGTTCTCTAAATGATATTGTTTGCGCTTCATTGTACTTACTAAATTTTAACAGTGTGGACATAGTATTTTTTTTTTTTTTTACAATCAGACAAAACACATGATTAAAACTTTTCCAAAAATTCTGATAGAATAATGTGTATGAGTAATAGGTGATTTTGTCAAAATACAATTAGATTGTAAAGTGAAATAAATATTGATTGTGCTCAATGTATTCTCATTTTTTCTTTGCCATAGAAACACGTTATTTGTGAATACAATGAATTTGAACATAAATGTATTTATTTCTCACTCAAAGGAAATGCCAAAAGAAAAATTTCTATATACATTTACTAATAAAATTATTTTTTTCTGTAACTACCTAAAATTAATCTTCATATTATATTGTAGTCCCAGTTACCTAAGGCTTTTATGATGGAAGAGGCAAGATGGAATTCAACCATACATAAAATAGACATAAAATAGTCTATACATTATTTTATATTACATTTAAAATATGAAAAAATGTAGAAAACAATTGCTTGTTATGGCCCTAAGGCTTATACTAATTTTCTCTTTTCTGAGGATGTACTTATTATACAAAAGTGGGTTGACATAACCATGACTGTGGTTTTTAACCCTGTGCTTCTGGACATATTTGATTTATCCAGAGTTTCGTATATAAACAAAGTTAGACCAAACACTCTCTGAAAAGATGTGCAATAAAACATAGACACTTGGGAGCCTTGGAGTAGAGTTATCCTAATACCAGAGTATGGAAAGTCATGTCTATCTACTTCTGATATCCAAAG
>NW_022311728.1:0-536 GCF_002776525.5 Piliocolobus tephrosceles | reverse complement strand
CCAGAGATTCTGGTATGTTGTATCTTTGTTCTCATTGGTTTCAAAGAACATCTTTATTTCTGCCTTCATTTCATCATGTACCCAGTAGTCATTCAGGAGCAGGTTGTTCAGTTTCCATGTAGTTGAGCAGTTTTGATTGAGTTTCTTAGTCTTGAGTTCTAGTTTGATTGTACTGTGGTCTGAGAGACCGTTTGTTATAATTTCTATTCTTTTACATTTGCTGAGGGGTGCTTTACTTCCAACTATGTGATCAATTTTGGAATAAGTGCGATGTGGTGCTGAGAAGAATGCATATTCTGCTGAGTTGGAGTGGAGAGTTCTATAGATGTCTATTAGGTCCACTTGTTGCAGAGTTGAGTTCAATTCCTGGATATTCTTGTTAACTTTCTGTCTCATTTCCTAACATAAAGATATGATAAATATTTGAAGTAAGAGGTTTCTTGCCTAGAAGATCAGAGGCTGTCTGCAGTTTCAAGGGCTCTGTGTGAAAGTGATAGTAGATAAGGTTTGAGGGAGAGGAAGATATCTATTTGTCT
>NW_022311727.1:0-9566 GCF_002776525.5 Piliocolobus tephrosceles | reverse complement strand
GAACTAGAGAGGCAAGAGCAAACACATTCAAAAGCTAGCAGAAGGCAAGAAATAACTAAGATCAGAGCAGAACTGAAGGAGATAGAGACACAAAAAACCCTCCAAAAAATCAATGAATCCAGGAGGTGGTTTTTTGAAAAGATCAACAAAACTGACAGACCGCTAGCAAGGCTAATAAAGAAGAAAAGAGAGAGGAATCAAATAGACGCAATAAAAAATGATCAAGGGGATATCACCACCGACCCCACAGAAATCCAAACTACCATCAGAGAATACTATAAACACCTCTACGCAAATCAACTAGAAAATCTAGAAGAAATGGATAATTTCCTGGACACGTACACTCTCCCAAGACTAAACCAGGAAGAAGTTGAATCCCTGAATAGACCAATAGCAGGCTCTGAAATGGAGGCAACAATTAATAGCCTACCCACCAAAAAAGCCCAGGACCAGATGGATTCACAGCTGAATTCTACCAGAGGTACAAGGAGGAGCTGGTACCATTCCTTCTGAAACTATTCCAATCAATAGAAAAAGAGGGAATCCTCCCTAACTCATTTTATGAGGCCAACATCATCCTGATACCAAAGCCTGGCAGAGACACAACAAAAAAAGAGAATTTTAGACCAATCTCCCTGATGAACATCGATGCAAAAATCCTCAATAAAATACTGGCAAACCGGATTCAGCAGCACATCAAAAAGCTTATCCACCATGATCAAGTGGGCTTCATCCCTGGGATGCAAGGCCGGTTAAACATTCGCAAATCAATAAACGTAATCCAGCATATAAACAGAACCAAAGACAAGAACCACATGATTATCTCAATAGATGCAGAAAAGGCATTTGACAAAATTCAACAGCCCTTCATGCGAAAGACGCTCAATAAATTCATTATTGATGGAATGTTCCTCAAAATAATAAGAGCTATTTATGACAAACCCACAGCCAGTATCATACTGAATGGGAAAAAACTGGAAAAATTCCCTTTGAAAACTGGCACAAGACAGGGATGCCCTCTCTCACCACTCCTATTCAACATAGTGTTGGAAATTCTGGCTAGGGCAATCAGGCAAGAGAAAGAAATCAAGGGTATTCAGTTAGGAAAAGAAGAATTCAAATTTTCCCTGTTTGCAGATGACATGATTGTATATTTAGAAAACCCCATTGTCTCAGCCCAAAATCTTCTTAAGCTGATAAGCAACTTCAGCAAAGTCTCAGGATACAAAATTAATGTGCAAAAATCACAAGCATTCTTATACACCAGTAACAGACAAACAGAGAGCCAAATCAGGAATGAACTTCCATTCACAATTGCTTCAAAGAGAATAAAATATCTAGGAATCCAACTTACAAGGGATGTAAAGGACCTCTTCAAGGAGAACTATAAACCACTGCTCAGTGAAATAAAAGAGGACACTAACAAATGGAAGAACATACCATGCTCATGGATAGGAAGAATCAATATCGTGAAAATGACCAAAATGCCCAAGGTCATTTACAGATTCAATGCCATCCCTATCAAGCTACCAATGAGTTTCTTCACAGAATTGGAAAAAAACTGCTTTAAAGTTCATATGGAACCAGAAAAGAGCCCGCATTGCCAAGACAATCCTAAGTCAAAAGGACAAAGCTGGAGGCATCACGCTACCTGACTTCAAACTATACTACAAGGCTACAGTAACCAAAACAGCATGGTACTGGTACCAAAACAGAGATATAGACCAATGGAACAGAACGGAGTCCTCAGAAATAATACCACACATCTACAGCCATCTGATCTTTGACAAACCTGAGAGAAACAAGAAATGGGGAAAGGATTCCCTATTTAATAAATGGTGCTGGGAAAATTGGCTAGCCATAAGTAGAAAGCTGAAACTGGATCCTTTCCTTACTCCTCACATGAAAATTAATTCAAGATGGATTAGAGACTTAAATGTTAGACCTAGTACCATAAAAACCCTAGAAGAAAACTTAGGTAGTACCATTCAGGACATAGGCATGGGCAAGGACTTCATGTCTAAAACACCAAAAGCAATGGCAACAAAAGCCAAAATTGACTAATGGGATCTAATTCAACTAAAGAGCTTCTGCACAGCAAAAGAGACTACCATCAGAGTGAACATGCACCCTACGGAATGGGAGAAAACTTTTGCAATCTACTCATCTGACAAAGGGCTAATATCCAGAACCTACAAAGGACTCAAACAAATTTACAAGAAAAAAACAAACAACCCCATCAAAAAGTAGGCAAAGGATATGAACAGACATTTCCCAAAAGAAGACATTCATACAGCCAACAGACACATGTAAAAATGCTCATCATCACTCGCCATCAGAGAAATGCAAATCAAAACCACAATGAGATACCATCTCACACCACTTAGAATGGCAATCATTAAAAAGTCAGGAAATAACAGGTGCTGGAGAGGATGTGGAGAAATAGGAACACTTTTACACTGTTGGTGGGATTGTAAACTAGTTCAACCATTATGGAAAACAGTATGGTGATTCCTCAAAGATCTAGAACTAGAAGTACCATAAGACCCAGTCATCCCATTACTAGGTATATACCCAAAGGATTATAAATCATGCTGCTATAAAGACACATGCACATGTATGTTTATTGCGGCACTATTCACAATAGCAAAGACTTGGAATCAACCCAAATGTCCATCAGTGACAGACTGGATTAAGAAAATGTGGCACATATACACCATGGAATACTATGCAGCCATAAAAAAGGATGAGTTTGTGTCCTTTGTAGGGACATGGATGCAGCTGGAAACCATCATTCTCAGCAAACTATCGCAAGAACAGAAAACCAGACACTGCATATTCTCACTCATAGGTGGGAACTGAACAATGAGATCACTTGGATTCGGGAAGGGGAACATCACACACCAGGGCCTATCACGGGGATGGGGGAGGGGGCAGGGATTGAATTGGGAGTTATACCTGATGTAAATGACGAGTTGATGGGTGCTGACGAGTTGATGTGTGCAGCACACCACCATGGCACAAGTATACATATGTAACAAACGTGCATGTTATCCACATGTACCCTAGAACTTAAAGTATAATAAAAAATAAATGAATAAATAAATACTAGCCTATACACCTACACACACACAAAAAAAAAAAAGAGTGAGAAGGGAGAAATAAGGATTATTATATTTTAAGCTACTCATACTACTGATGAAGTGATATACTCTTAACTGAAAGTGGACTTGAATTAGCTATAAATGTATATTGCAAACTGTAGGGCAACCACTCAATTTTTTTTAAATGTATACAACTTAATATGCTAAGAAGGAAAACAAAAATGAAATAATGTAAAATGTCAATTAAAATAAAAGAAATACAAATCCTTCTATTATAAAGACTTATGCATGTGTATGTTTATTGCAGCACTATTCACAATAGCAAAGACATGGAATCAACCTAAATGTCTATCAATGATAGACTGGATAAAGAAAATGTGGCACATACACGCCATGGAAATACTACGCAGCCACAAAAAAGAACAAGATCATGTCCTTTTCAGGAATCATGGATGGAGTTGGAGGTCATTATCCTCAGCAAAGTAACACAGGAATAGAAAATCAAATACTGCATATTCTCATTCATAAGTAGGAGCTAAATAATGAGAGCATATGGACACATATAGAGGGGAACAACACGCTCTAGTTTCTATTGGAAGGTGGAGGATGGGAGGAGGGAGAGGATCAGGAAAAACAACAAATTAACAACAATGGATACTAGGCTTAATGCCTGGGTGATAAAATAATCTGCACAACAAATCCCCATGACACAAGTTTACCCATGTAACAAATCTGCACTTATACCCCTGCAATTAAAATAAAAGTAAAAATAAAACTACAAAAGGCAGATATTAAAAAATGGAAGACAAAAATAGAAACAAAAAATAAGTGCAATAACAGAAAACAGTAATAAATATGGTAGCTATTAATCCAACCATAACAATATTCACTTTGAGTGTCACTGATCTAAATGCACCACTTAAAAGACAGAGATTGTCAGAGTGGATCAAATAAACAAGACCCAACTATATGTTGTCTACCATAAGCCCACTTAAAGCCCTTACCTAAAGCCCACTTTAAATATAAAGATGCATATAGATTAAAAGTAAATAAATGGAGAAAGATACCATGCTAACACTATTCAAAAGAAAGTGCAGTTACAACATTTGATCTTAGTCAAAACATTGAGAAGCAATAGAAAGCGCAGTTACTACGTAAATTTTGGTCAGAGTAGACTGCAGAGCAAGGAAAGTTGTCAGAGACTAAGGAGGGTGTTACATGATGTTAAAAGGGTCAATTCTCCAAGAAGACTTAACAAACCTTAATGTGTATGCATCTAACAACAGAGCAACAAATATGTAGAGCAAAAACTGATAAAACTACAAGGAAAAATAGATCCACTATTACAGTTGAAGACTTCAATGTTGTTCCATCAGAAATGAACAGATCCAGCAGGTAGAAAATCAGTAAGAATATCGTTGGTTAAAAACAACCATAATCAACTGGACATAAAAGACAACTATAAACTGCTTCATCCAGCAAGAGCAGAATGTACAATCTCCTCACACTCACAGGGAACATTCACCAAGATGGACCACATTCTGGGTCATAAAACATAGCTTAACAAATTTTAAATGACAGAAATTATACAATGTCTGCTCTCAAACTACAATGGAATTAAACTAGAAATTAATAACAAAGAGGTAGCTGAAAAATTCCAAATAGTTGAAGATTAAACTATACTCTTCAAAATAATACATGGGCCAAAGAAGAAATCTCAAGATAAATTTAGAAATATTTTGACTAAGTGAAAATGAAAACACAATGTATAAAATATGTGGGATGCAGTGAAAGCAGTGCTTAGAGGGAAATTTATAGCTTTGAATGCAAATATTAGGAAAAAAGCAAGATCTAATATCAATCATCTAAGTTTCCACCTTAAGAACTACAAAAGAGGGGCCGGGTGCGGCGGCTCACGCCTGTAATCCTAGCACTTTGGTAGGCCGAGGTGGGCAGATCACAAGGTCAGGAGATCAAGACCACCCTGGCTACCACGGTGAAAATCTGTCTCTACTAAAAAATACAAAATATTCGACAGGCGTGGTGGCGGGCACCTGTAGTCCCAGCTACTTGGGAGGCTGAGACAGGAGAATGGCATGAACCCAGGAGGCAGAGCTTGCAGTGAGCCGAGATCATGCCACTGCACTCCAGTCTGGGTGACAGAACAAGACTCCATCTCAAAAAAAAAAAAAACACTACAAAAACAAAAGAAAAACAAATTAAATTGAAAAGAAGCAGAAGAAAAGAAATAACAAAAATTGGATCAGAAATCAATGAAATTGGAAACAGGAAATTAATAGAGAAAATCAATAAAACCAAGTCATTTCAAAATGTTCCACATCACAATTGATTTTAAGTCAACTGTTTTTAGGAAAAATAAAACACTTAATATCATTTAGGATGTAATAATGAGCATTGCCATTCTGTTTACATGGTGTTGTTCATTTTAGTCTGTGTTATTTAAGAGTAAAACTGTTATTGCTTGATTGATAATAGTACACAGCAAACTTGTCTTCATTATGCTATTAAGAAAGTTCCAAAAGAATTGTATGACTTATCCTGTCATTAACCCTCACTTTAAAGTTCAAACAATAGAATATTTAATGGAAACACTAATGTCTTAAAGTATCACTGCCCAATAATTAACTCTCTAAATTAAATTATCTTTCAATAATTATTTAAGATAAGCAATAGTGGAGCAAGATGGCCAAATAGGAACAGCTCCAGTCTCCATCTCCCAGCGCGAGCGACACAGAAGACCGGCGATTTCTGCATTTTCAACTGAGGTACTGGGGTCATCTCACTAGGGAGTGCCGGACAATCTGTGAGGGTCAGCTGCTGCAGCCTGACCAGCGAGAGCTGAAGCAGGGCGAGGCATCGCCTCACCTGGGAAGCACGAGGGGGAAGGGAGTCCCTTTTCCTAGCCAGGGGAACTGAGACACACAACACCTGGAAAATCGGGTAACTCCCACCCCAATACTGCGCTGTAACACCAGCACACCGGAGAATATATCCCACACCGGGCTGGGAGGGTCCCACGCCCACGGGGCCTCCCTCCTTGCTAACACAGCAGTCTGTGGCAATCTAACCGCAAGGCAGCAGCGAGACTGGGGGAGGGGCGCCCGCCATCGCTGAGGCTAAAGTAGGTAAATAAAGCCGCTGGAAGCTCGAACTGGGTGGAGCTCACAGCAGCTGAAGGAAAACTGCCTGTCTCTGTAGACTTCGCCTCTGGGGACAGGGCTCAGCTAAAGGAGACAAAGCTTGTGCAGACGCGAACGACTCTGTCTGACAGCTTTGAAGAGAGCAGAGGATCTCCCAACACGGAGGTTGAGATCTGAGAAGGGGCAGTCTGCCTGCTCAAGTGGGTCCCTGACCCCTGAGTAGCCTAACTGGGAGACATCCCCCACTAGGGGCAGTCTGTCACCCCACACCTCACAGGGTGGAGTACACCCCTGAGAGGAAGCTTCCAAAGCAAGAATCAGACAGGTAAACTCGCTGTTCAGCAATATTCTATCTTCTGCAGCCTCTGCTGCTGATACCCAGGCAAACAGGGTCTGGAGTGGACCTCAAGCAATCTCCAACAGACCTATAGCTGAGGGTCCTGACTGTCAGAAGGAAAACTATCAAACAGGAAGGACACCTATACCAAAACCCCATCAGTACGTCACCATCATCAAAGACCAGAGACAGATAAAACCACAAAGATGGGGAAAAAGCAGGGCAGAAAAGCTGGAAATTCAAAAAATAAGAGCGCATCTCCTCCTGCAAAGGAGCACAGCCCATCGCCAGCAACGGATCAAAGCTGGTCAGAGAATGATTTTGATGAGATGAGAGAAGAAGGCTTCAGTCCATCAAACCTCTCAGAGCTAAAGGAGGAATTACGTACCCAGCGCAAAGAAACTAAAAATTTTGAAAAAAGAGTGGAAGAATTGACAGCTAGACTAATTAATGCAGAGAAGGTCATAAACGAAATGACAGAGATGAAAACCATGACACGAGAAATACATGACAAATGCACAAGCTTCAGTAACCGACTCGATCAACTGGAAGAAAGAGTATCAGCGATGGAGGATCAAATGAATGAAATGAAGTGAGAAGAGAAACCAAAAGAAAAAAGAAGAAAAAGAAATGAACAAAGCCTGCAAGAAGTATGGGATTATGTAAAAAGACCAAATCTACGTCTGATTGGGGTGCCTGAAAGTGAGGGGGAAAATGGAACCAAATTGGAAAACACTCTACAGGATATCATCCAGGAGAACTTCCCCAACCTAGCAGGGCAGGCCAACATTCAAATTCAGGAAATACAGAGAACGCCACAAAGATACTCCTTGAGAAGAGCAACTCCAAGACACATAATTGCCAGATTCACCAAAGTTGAAATGAAGGAAAAAATCTTAAGGGCAGCCAGAGAGAAAGGTCAGGTTACCCACAAAGGGAAGCCCATCAGACTGACAGCAGATCTCTCGGCAGAAACTGTACAAGCCAGAAGAGAGTGGGGGCCAATATTCAACGTTCTTAAAGAAAAGAATTTTCAACCCAGATTTTCATATCCAGCCAAACTAAATTTCATAAGTGAAGGAGAAATAAAATTCTTTACAGATAAGCAAATGCTTAGAGATTTTGTAACCACCACGCCTGCCTTACAAGAGACCCTGAAGGAAGCCCTAAACATGGAAAGGAACAACCGGTACCAGCCATTGCAAAAACATGGCAAAATGTAAAGACCATCGAGCCTAGGAAGAAACTGCATCAACTAATGAGCAAAATAACCAGTTAATATCATAATGGCAGGATCAAGTTCACACATAACAATATTAACCTGAAATGTAAATGGACTAAATGCTCCAATTAAAAGACACACACTGGCAAACTGGATAAAGAGTCAAGACCCATCAGTCTGCTGTCTTCAGGAGACCCATCTCACATGCAGAGACATATATAGGATCAAAATAAAGGGATGGAGGAACATCTACCAAGCAAATGGAGAACAAAAAAAAGCAGGGGTTGCAATCCTAGTCTCTGATAAAACAGACTTTAAACCATCAAAGATCAAAAGAGACAAAGAAGGCCATTACATAATGGTAAAGGGATCAATTCAACAGGAAGAGCTAACTATCCTAAATATATATGCACCCAATACAGGAGCACCCAGATTCATAAAGCAAGTCCTTAGAGACTTACAAAGAGACTTAGACTCCCATACAATAATAATGGGAGACTTCAACACTCCACTGTCAACATTAGACAGATCAACGAGACAGAAAGTTAATAAGGATATCCAGGAATTGAACTCATCTCTGCACCAAGCGGACCTGATAGACATCTATAGAACTCTCCACCCCAAGTCAACAGAATATACATTCTTCTCAGCACCACATCACACTTATTCCAAAATTTACCACATAATTGGAAGTAAAGCACTCCTCAGCAAATGTAAAAGAACAGAAATTATAACAAACTGTCTCTCAGACCACAGCGCAATCAAACTAGAACTCAGGACTAAGAAACTCATTCAAAACCGCTCAACTACATGGAAACTGAACAACCTGCTCCTGAATGACTACTGGGTACATAACGAAATGAAAGCAGAAATAAAGATGTTCTTTGAAACCAATGAGAACAAAGATACAACATACCAGAATCTCTGGCACACATTTAAATCAGTGTGTAGAGGGAAATTTATAGCACTAAATACCCACAAGAGAAAGCAGGAAAGATCTAAAATTGACACTCTAACATCACAATTAAACGAACTAGAGAGGCAAGAGCAAACACATTCAAAAGCTAGCAGAAGGCAAGAAATAACTAAGATCAGAGCAGAACTGAAGGAGATAGAGACACAAAAAACCCTCCAAAAAATCAATGAATCCAGGAGGTGGTTTTTTGAAAAGATCAACAAAACTGACAGACCGCTAGCAAGGCTAATAAAGAAGAAAAGAGAGAGGAATCAAATAGACGCAATAAAAAATGATCAAGGGGATATCACCACCGACCCCACAGAAATCCAAACTACCATCAGAGAATACTATAAACACCTCTACGCAAATCAACTAGAAAATCTAGAAGAAATGGATAATTTCCTGGACACGTACACTCTCCCAAGACTAAACCAGGAAGAAGTTGAATCCCTGAATAGACCAATAGCAGGCTCTGAAATGGAGGCAACAATTAATAGCCTACCCACCAAAAAAGCCCAGGACCAGATGGATTCACAGCTGAATTCTACCAGAGGTACAAGGAGGAGCTGGTACCATTCCTTCTGAAACTATTCCAATCAATAGAAAAAGAGGGAATCCTCCCTAACTCATTTTATGAGGCCAACATCATCCTGATACCAAAGCCTGGCAGAGACACAACAAAAAAAGAGAATTTTAGACCAATCTCCCTGATGAACATCGATGCAAAAATCCTCAATAAAATACTGGCAAACCGGATTCAGCAGCACATCAAAAAGCTTATCCA
>NW_022311726.1:0-4796 GCF_002776525.5 Piliocolobus tephrosceles | reverse complement strand
GAGGCAAGAGGATCACTTGAACCCAGGAGGCCAAGGTTGCAGTGAGCTATGATTGCGCCATTGCATTCCAGCCTGGGCAACAAGAGTTAAACTCCATCTCAAAAATAAAAAAATAAAATAAAATAAAAGATTATTCCAGCCTCAGCAACATGACAAACTTTGCCTATACAAAAAATTACTTCACCATTGTGATGTGTGCCTGCAGTCCCAGCTACTCAGGAGGCTGAGGTAGAACGATCTGTTGAGTCCGAGAGTTCGAGGATGCAGTGAGCTATGATTGCACCACTACACTCCAGCCTGGGAAGCAGAATGAGACTCTGTTTCAAAAGAAAAGGGCCGGGTGCGGTGACCCACATCTCTAATCCCAGCACTCTGGGATGCCGAGGTGGATGGATCACAAGGTCAGGAGATCGAGACCATCCTGGCTAACATGGTGAAACCCTGTCTCTACTAAAAATATGAAAAATTAGCCGGGTGAGGTGGCGGGCACCTGTAGTCCCAGCTAATCGGGTGGCTGAGACAGGAGAATGGCGTGAACCCAGGAGGCGGAGCTTGCAGTCAGCTGAGATCACACCACTGCACTCCAGCTGGGCGGCAGAGCGAGATTCCATCTCAAAAAAAAAAGAAAAGAAAAAGAAAAAAAATTAGTTTCAATAGAGTATGCTGTCTTTTAAAAATTAAATTCAGCAGATTGTTGCTGGTAATTAAAATTCACTGAGATTTATTTCTGTATAGTGTGCATTCTAGAAACTTACTAAAATATTACATATGCACAAAATACGTGAAAGATTTTCACAATGAATTTAAATAATGATGGAGCCAGTATTGGGAATGATAAGATAATTGCCTTACTTTTCCTTATACTTTCACAACCTGGGTACGCATCCTTATCAGTATGTTTTATTTTTGCATGTTTTTTATGCAAATGATAACCAATATGTGATATTTTATATCAGATTTTATTTTAACTCAGTTAGGAACCTTATATGGAATGATAGTTAATTCACTTTCTTAGTTAATGGATTTTATTACTTAGGACAGTGGTTGTTTCCCCAAAACATTGAGCAGATAAATCCACAGAGTTCCCACATTTTTCTTCCAGGCTCATAGTTCCCCCCTCCTTTTTTTTTTTTTTTTTTGTGTGTGTGTGTGTGACAGAATCTCGCTTTGTTGCCCAGGCTGGAGTGCAGTGGCTTGATCTCGGCTCACTGCAACCTCTGCCTTCTGGGTTCTAGCACTTCTTCTGCCTCAGCCTCCTGAGTAGCTGGGAATACAGGTGCACACCACCACACTTGACTAGTTTTTGTATTTTTAGTAGAGAGAGGGTTTCACCATGTTGGCCAGGCTGGTCTTGAACTCCTGGCCTCAGGTGATCCACCCACCTCAGCCTCCCAAAGTGCTGGGATTACAAGTGGGAGCCACCCATTTTTTTTCATCACTGAGTAACATTCCATTGTACACATGTTACCATAGTTTGTTTCTTTATTCACCTGTTGAAAGGCTTATCTTGAGCCTGGTGTGATGCCTCATCCCTGAGATCCCAGCACGTGGGAGACTGAGGTGAGAAGATTGCTTGAGGCCAGAAATTAGAGACTAGCCTGGTAGATACAGTGTGAGACCTTGTCTGTTTTTTTTTTTTTTTTTTTTTTTTTTTTTGAGACTCACCTTGTTTGATTCTAGTTTTTGGCAGTTATGAGTAAGGCTGCTAAAAGCGATTGTGGGAGGACTTTTGTGTGGACATCAGTTTTCAGTTCATTTAGGTCAATATGCAGGAGTGAGACTACTGAATCAGTAAGACCACGCTTATTTTCTTCAGAGCTCCGCGAACTGTCTTCCAAACTGGCTGTAGAATTTTCCATTCACATCCGCAGTGAAGGAGAGTTCACTGTCATTGGCATTAGGAAGTGTCAGTGTTTTGGATTTTAGCTACTCCACCAGGTATTTGCTGGTGCTTCACTGTTTTTTTCCTTTCTTTTTTTTTTTTTTTTTTTTTTTTATTCCTTTGGAGACGGAGTTTCATTCATGTTACCCAGACCGGAGCACAGTGTCGCTGCAGCCTCTGCCTCCCGGGTTTAAGTGATTCTCCTGACTCAGACTCCTGAGTAGCTGCGATTACAGGTGTTCGCTGCCACGCATGGCCGCTATTTGTATTAGTAGAGACGGTTTCACCATGTTGGCCAGGCTGGTCTCAAACTTTTGACCTCAGGTGATCCAGCTAGCTGCCTCAGCTTCCCAAAGGGCTGGATTACAGGCGTGAGGCACTGTGCCCAGCCTGTTTTCATTTGCTCTTTAATAGCATGTAATGTAGAGCATCCTGTCATATGTTTGTTTGCCATAATTACATTCTTTAGGGGGAGATATATTTGGAAAGATTGAGCTGTTTTTTTGAGAGTGAGTCTGGCTCTTTCACCCAGGCTGGAGGACAGTGGCGCGATCTCAGCTCACTGCAACCTCTGTCTCCCACGTCCCAGCAATTCTCCTGCCTCAGCCTCCTGAGTAGCTGGGATTACAGGCTCATACCACCAGGCCCAACTAATTTTTTTTTTTTTTTTTTGGAGACGGAGTCTGGCTCTCTCACCCAGGCTGGAGTGCAGTGGTGTGATCTCAGCTCACTGCAAGCTCTGCCTCCCGAGTTCACTCCAGTCTCCTGCTTCAGCCTCCTGAGTAGCCGGGACTACAGGTGCCCACCACTATACCCAGCTAATTTTTTTTTTTGTATTTTTAGTAGAGACGGGGTTTCATTGTGTTAGCCAGGATGGTCTCGATCTCCAGACCTTGTGATCCACCCATCTCGGCCTCCCTAAGTGCTGGGATTACAGGCCACTGCACCCCGCCCCCAGCTAATTTTTGTATTTTTACTAGAGACAGGGTTTCACCATGTTAGTCAGGTTGGTCTCAAACTCCTGACCTTGGTGATCCATCCATCTCTGCCTCCCAAAGTGCTGTGATTACAGGTGTGAGCCACCACCCCTGACCTTTTGCCTTTTTTTTGATTGGTTGCTTTTTTTTCTTACTGAATTTTAGGAGTTCTTCATACCTTTTGGGTACCAGTTCTTGATCAGATAGGTGTTCTGCAAATATTTTGTCCCAGTCTGCCACCTGTCTTTTTATTCTGTTAACAGAGTCTTTTCCAAAACAGTTTTGTTTTGAATGAAGTCCAATTTATCGATTTTCTCATTCACATATCATGCTTTTTGTGTTGTGTGTGAAACCTTATTGGCAAATCCAAGGGTGTCTTGGTTTTCACAAGCGTTATGTTCTAGAAGTTGTGAGGTTTGCATTTTCCATTTGAGTAAACGATTCAATAGGAAGTAGTTTTGTAAAAGGTACAGTTCTGTGTCTAATTCATTTCTTTCCCTTGGCTAATTCAGGTGTTTCAATACCGTTTGTCTTGTGCCACCATGCCTAATGTTTTACTTTATTATGGAGACGGAGTCTCCTTATGTTGCCCAGGCTGGTCTGGAACTGCGGGGCTCATTTGATCTGTCCGCCTTGGCTTCTGGGTTTGCATTTTTAATACTTGTCTTTATGGTAGATTTTTCTGTTTCTAGTGCCTGTCTTGTCATCTTATGGGATCTTCTCGTATATTTAATTTATTGAGCATTTTTAATCATGAGGAGATATTAACCTATTTATGCTGGAGGTTGCACTTTTTTGAATTGCAGATGTGTGAAAAATCAGACTTTGGCCATGACCTTGAGCAGTAGGATATAAATAACTCCCACATCCTTAGCATTCCAAAAATGCAACACTAGGCATAAATTGGTTAAGGCTTGTCAGATGCCTTTTCTGCCTCTGTTAGGACATTCTTATGGTGTTTTGTTTGTTGGTTTTAAGACAGAGTCTCACTGTGTCGCCCTGGCGGGAGTGCAGTGGTGTGATCTCGGCTCACTGCAACCTCTGCCTCCTAGGTTCAAATGATTCTCCCACATTGGCCTCTCAAGTAACTGGGACTATAGACACATGCCGCTACGCCTGGCTAATTTTTGTATTTTTTTAGAGATGGAGTTCCACCACGTTGGTCAGACTAGTCTCAAACTGCTGGCCTCAAGTGATCCGCCTGCCTCAATCTCCCAAAGTGCTGGGATTATAGGCATGAGCCACCATGTCTGGCTGCTACCATGATTTATTATCATTACTTATCTTAAAAGAATGTAAAACTTATCAGCTGAAGAAATTTTACAGGTACAGTTGAGATGGTTTGACAAATCTACTTAAGTTCTCTAAGATGAATTCTATTGTATTTTGCTTTTTTCAAAATTATCTGGAGGTTTCATGCATGTTGTAGTACGGGCCAAGATTTCATTTTCTTTTCTTTTTTGTTTTTGAGTCGGAGTTTCACTCTTGTTGCCCAGGCTGGAGTGCAGTGGTGCAATGTTGGCTCACCTGCCTCCTGGGTTCAAGCAGTTCTCCTGCCTCAACCTCCCGAGTAGCTGGGATTACAGGCACGTGCCAACATGCCTGGGTAATTTTGTATTTTTCGTAGAGATGGGGTTTCTCCATGCTGGTGAGGCTGATCTCAACCTCAGACCTTCAGGTGATCCGCCTGCCTCGGCCTTCCAAAGTGCTGGGATTACAGGCATGAGCCACCATGCCAGGCTAAGATGTCATTTTCTAATAGTAAATAATATTGCATTTTATGTATCTGCTTACCACATTTTGTTTTCCCATTCAGCTGTCAATGGATAGGTTATTGGCTGCATTGCTTATTACTGCCACCTCAGGAAGGTCGTATAGTGGTTAAATCTGTGCTTATTACACCTGGGTATCTCTTAGGAGTTTCTTGTTTGCCCTCT
>NW_022311723.1:0-10566 GCF_002776525.5 Piliocolobus tephrosceles | reverse complement strand
AAGGCACAGTCCTGGGTAGTCTGGCTTGGTATTGAAGTAACACAACTCAGAGCTACTCTGCACAAATTAGGAGAGTAGGATTATCTTTTAACTCCAGAGGCATTTAAACAAACAAGAAAAACCTCTGTCCGGTCACTTGCTTGCTGCTGAGATAACGAAACATAGACTTCAGTAACTACACAGCATAAGGAATACAATCTTTGCAAAAATAGTTTGTAAAACTCACCAAATGGACAAGTAGAGCCCTAAAACATTAACACCAGCAAACCTAGGGAATGAGGAGAATCTAATTCCCAGAGTTACCACAGGTAAATATTCAAACTGCACAGTGTTAGGAGGAGAATCTAATCCCAGAGTTGCTACCTTTAAATATTCAAACTCCACAGTTGTGTTTTTTTACAAATCATAAGGCATAAAAAGAAAAAGGAAGTACTGCCTATTCACATGGGGGGGGGGGGAAGACAGCTGGTTGTGAGGAAGCACAGACACTGGAATTAGTAGATAAAACCTTTAAATTAACTATCTGAAAAATGCTTAGTAGGCTAATGGAAGTCAAGGCTAAAGAATTGAAGAAAACTGGGAAAGTAATGTCTAAAGAAGTAAAATATTAATAAAGAAGAAATAATTAAAAAGGATCCAAAGATGAATTCTAGTGCCAAAAAGTAAAATAGTTTAAATTAAAAAAATAGTAAAATAATTCAGCAGCAGCTTTCTGAAGGCAGAAGAAAGAATTAGTGAATTTGGAAACAGGAATTAGGATTATCAAGTCAGGACAGATTAAAGAAATATTCACTGAAAACTTCGTAAGTTTGATGGGAGGGTATGAGCTACACATTCAAGAACTTAAAAAATACTCCAAATAGGACCAACTCATAAAGATCCCAGACATAAACCATGATCAAATTTTTGAAAAGATAAAATATTGAAAACAAGCAAGTAGTAAATTTTACATACAAGGGGTCCTCAATAGGACTAACAGCTAATTTCAGTAACTTTAGAACAAAATATTTAAAATATTGAAAGAAAAACAGTAAAGTCAGCCAAAAATTCTATGTTCAGTAAAACTACTCTTCAAATACAGAAAAGTTGAGGAAATGATTTTCTGGTAGACCTTCCCTACAAAAATGTGAAAGTGAATCCTTCAAGATGAATTCAAGCACTACAGTATGCAAAGACATATGGAAAAGGTAAGAATGTTAGAAAGGTAACCGTAGTTGTAAATATAAATGACAGTACTGTATTTTTTGTTTGTAACTCCTCTTATTTTCTACATGATATAAAAAAAAATGCATGAAATATATAAATCCATGTTAATTTACACATAGTGTATGAAGATAAAATTTATGAAGTAGTAACCTAAAGACAGGATGAGGCTGAATAGGGGCAAAGTTTTCATATGTTTGTTATAAATTTGGATGTTGATTGTAATCCACATGGTAACCACTAAGAAAATACCTAAAAAGGGAAGACAAAAGAGATGAGAAATCAAAAAAAAGAATAAATCAAACACTTACAGAAATATGTTTAATGGAGAAAATGATAAAGTGGATAGATCATCTAAACACAAGATAGAAAATTGAGATTTTGAACAACATATCACCAAGAGCTAACAGACATACTGAATAACCCACCAACAAAAGCATAATTTTCATTCTTTTTGGGGCACATGAGATGTTCTCTGGAACAGATCATATATGGGGCCACAAAACAAGTCTCAAATTGTAAAATACAGAAATTATACAAAACATATTTTCTAAACAGAATGGAATAAAGCTCAAACTTAGTGATAAGGAAAACTTGGAAAATTCATAAATGCAAGGAAATTTAAAAACTCACTTTTAAACATGTATTGATGTAGAAATCACAAAGGAAATTAGAAAATATGTGGAGACCATGCAAACAAAAGCACAGTATACCAAAAGTGATTAAGTGCAATAGCTGTAAACACCTACATTAATGAAGAAGAAGCATAAACTAGACCCAGAGGTAGGTGAAGGAAGGAAATAGATCAGAGTAGAGACAAATGAAATAAAGACGAGAAAAAACAATAGAATCAATGAAAACAAAAGCTGTTTCCTTAACTTAAATAAAATCAGAGCTGAATGGAGGGACATAACTGCTGACCTTACAGATACAAAGGGATTATAATGTGATGCTGTGCACAACTGTAGGTAGACAAATTAGATGGAAAAATACATAGAAACACATAAATTACAAAACTGATTCAAGAAAATATAGAAAATCTGAACAGAACTACAGTCAGCAGACTGAACCAATATTTAAAAATGCTCACAAGAAGAAATATCAGATTGATGGCTTTGTTGGTGAAATTCTAACATACATTTATTCAAACCACATTTATTCAAACCAATTCTCAAAAATTTTCAAAAAATAGAAGAGAAGGGAATACTTCCTATGAGGCCAACATTAGCTTGCTACTAAAGCCAGGGGATGGGAGGAAGGAATAAACATCACAAGCAAGAAAATAAATAAATAAACAAATATATATATGTATATATGTGCAAATTCCATCACAGCATCACACATAATAGCAAGTCAAACCAGAGCATATTAAAAGTATTATACATGATGACCAAATGTGATTTGTCCCAGGAATGAAAGGGTAGGTCTGTATATGATAATGAAATTAATATAACACATTAATAGGAAAGCATGACAAAAATCCAACATCCATTCATGATAAAAAAAATACTCAATGTACAAAAATTGAAAGTAAATTCTTCCATATGACAAAGGGTATATATGCAAAGCCAACAGCTAGCATCATAGCCAGTGGGAGAAGACCAGAAATCTTTAGTACTAAAATCGGAAACAAGACAAGGATGCCGATTTTTATGACTTCTGTTTGACATCCTGCAGGGTGTTCTAGCCAGAGCATTTAAGCAAGAAAAGGAATTAAAAGGCAGTCCAATTGGAAGGAAAGAAGTACCTTTACTTGTAAATGCCAGTATGTTAAATGCAGAGAATGTCAAAGAATATACACATATATACAATGCATGCACATAAATTCACAAACGACTTTAGAAAGCCTGGAAGGTACAATAAAAATCAATTGTGATTCTATACATAAGCAATGAACAATCTAAAGGATGAAATTAAGAATTTCTATTTAAAGTAGTACCCAAAAGAATAACTAGAAATAAATTTTACCATTGAGAGGAAAGATTTATACACTGAAGACTACAAAACATTCCTGAAAGAAATAAATACATGAAAAATGTATTCTGTGTTCATTAATTGAAATAGTTAATATTAAAATAACTATACTTTTCAGTGATCTACCAATTAATGCAATCCCTATGAAAATCACAATGGCCTTATTCCTCCCAAAATGGGAAGTTAATGTTCAAATTCATATGAAGTCGCAACATGTCCCAAATAGCTAAAAATATGTCTTGAAAAAAGAACAAATTTGAAGAACTCACATTTTTTTTTCTCAAAACTTACCAAAAAGCTACTGTAATCAAAAGATTGTGGTACTGGCATAAAGATGGACATAAACACGGAATCATACCGAGTGTCCAGAGTGACACTCATAACATGAGTGTCACTCATAAACATGAGTGTCATGTTTATGGTCATTTAATACTTGGCAAAGTTGTCAATTCTATTCACTGAGAGACA
Source organism: Piliocolobus tephrosceles (assembly GCF_002776525.5). NCBI lineage: Eukaryota > Metazoa > Chordata > Mammalia > Primates > Cercopithecidae > Piliocolobus > Piliocolobus tephrosceles. The sequence goes on along the minus strand of NW_022311723.1, from coordinate 6,921 downwards.
GAATGGTCTTTTCAGAAAATAGTATTGTGGCAACTAGATATCCAACGTATAAAATAATGAAGTTGGACTACATATAACAGTTATTCAACATGGATTAATCGCCTAGATATAATATCTAAAAATTTAAAGTCTTAGATAAAACATAGGGGTCACTTCATGACCTTGGATTTGGCAGTTGATTGTTATATGTGAAACCAAAAGCCTGGGCAAGAAAAGGAAAATAGATAAATTATATTACCTAATTTTTTTTTTAAATGTGCATCAAAGAACATTATCACAAAAGTAAAAAGATTACCTATAAAATGGAAAGAAATATTTTCAAATATTACATCTGATAAAGGTCTAATATCTAGGACATATAAAGAATTCCTATAACTAATACAAAGACAAAAAATTCTATTAAAAATGGCCAAAGGGATTGAACAACTATGTCTCCAAAGAAGATATACAAATGGACAAGCACATAAGCAAAGATACTCATTAGTTATTAGTGATGCAAATCAAAACACAATGAAGTACCATTTTACATGCCTAGGATGGTGATTTTTTAATAAAAGAAAACTGACAAGCATTAGTGAGGATATAGGGCGATCAGAGCCCTTGTACATTTCTAGTAGAGGTATAAAATGCTTCAGCTGCTGTGGAAAATAGCTTGGAGATTCTTCAGAAAGTTAAACGTAGGTTGGTCATCAGCAAGATGGTAGAATAGGACTCCCCAGAACTCATGCCCTTGCAGAAAAATCAATTTGAACAACTATACATGCATGCAAAAACCTTCACAAGAGCTATGAAATTCAGATGGGAGATTTCAGCACCTGCTGTAACACGGAACTGAAAATAGATGCATTGAAGAGAGGAGGAATGACTGTTTTACGGAACTCCCATCATCCCTCTTCCAGCCCCAGGCAGCACAGAGTGGAGAGTGATACCCTCTGAATTAGAGAACAAGAGGAAAATGAGCACCAGATTTTGTCTCAGACCCTGAAACTGGACCCATCCCAGTAAAAGACAGTGGTGGACAGTCACCCATGGCCCCAGCCCAATGAAACACCAAGGATTCCACAACCTGTCTCCAGGCTTGTGTAGCCACCCCAATGGCAGGTCAATCCCAGTGGCCCTATGCTCCAGACTGCGCCAGAACAGGCTAGCCCTGCAGCCATAGACTTCAAGCCTACCTCAGCATTAGGTAGAGCCTCACAGCAATTGTAGTTGTACACGTGGTTAGTACACATGGACTCCGCCTCCAGACCAGGACAAGCCCTGGGACCCCAGACTCCAGGTATGGTACCTGCATACTGAATTTCCATGCACGTCTCAGCTCCAGGCAAAATCCCACAGCACAGGCTCCAGGCCTACCACGTAGACTTGATCTCCAGATCTTTACCAGTGCCAGGCTGACCCTACTGGCCCCAGGGTTCAGACTGCCATAAGCACTGGGAATAGCACCTCAGCCCCAGACTTTAAGGCCATCCTAGCATTAAGTAGGCCACCACAGCCCTAGTCATCAAGGTGGCAACTTCAGACTCATCTTTCTGTCTCATATCTTTGAATTCAGGATCTAAACTCACCAAGCAAGGACAGCCCTTGTGACCTCAGACTCCACATTGTCCTGGTACCAGATTAGCATCCCTGGTGTAAAATACCAGGTAGACATCCCTGAACATAAGCTTCAGGCTTGTCCAGTATTGATCCAATTCCTATGGATCATGGCTTCACCCTTCAACTAGCTCCAGTAAGCCAGGCTCCAGCTCACCCAGGATAAATCAGGTCTGTCTCTGTGACTCACAGTCAGCCCAGAGTGTGGACCTAGGCTTTATGCCAGCCCCAGCACCTGGATGGCCCTAGGCCCCAGGCCTTTCTCCATAACCCAAGCTCCAGGGCACCCACGTGCCAGGCCCACTCCAGTGCCAGGCCAGCTCCTGTGAACCCTGGCTTCAGGCTGACCCCCAGGGGTTGAAGCTTCAGGTCTAAAACATAGCTTATAACCTGAGAAAGATTAACATGACCAAGTAGGGAAAAAGAGTTGTAACCCAAATATATGATTGTGTGAATGTTACCTGAATATGAGACTGTATAAATCAGTAGATAAATGCACAGTGGTGAGGTTATTTTGATCTTTGAGATTTAATTTCTTTAGTGCTGCCTAGAAAACGTCAATTGACATTCTATTTATATTTTACTATAATATTCCATGAATTACATGTAAGCCACCTGAAATCCTTTGTGAATGAAGGCAGAAGAATAAAAGATTAAGAATATGATTGACAACCTAGAAGAGATGGAAGCTATTACCAATAAATGGCTTTCTCAGACATTCATGATCATCTTTTCAAAAAAAGTTGTTGTTTGTGATTGAAGTTATCAGTTTAAAATACACTATTATGACTTTGACTTTAAGATGTTTTATGCAATTGCAATGGTGACGGCAAGAAAAATAGCTATAGAATAAACACAAAGATAAATGAGAAGGGAATCAAAACATGTTACTACGAAAGTTGGGCTGGGAGCAGTGGCTCACACCTGTGATGCCAGCAGTTTGGGAGGCTGAGGCTGGCGGATCACCTGAGGTCGGGAGTTCAAGACCAGCCTGACCAACATGGAGAAACACCATCTCTACTAAAATTACAAAATTAGTTGGGTGTGGTGATGCATGCCTGTAATCCCAGCTACTTGAAAGACTGAGACAGGAGAATTGCTTGAATCAGGGAGGTGGAGGTTGGGGTGAGCTGAGATGGCACCATTGCACTCCAGCCTGGGCAACAAGAGTGGAACTCCATCTCAAAAAACGAAACAAAACAACAAAACATGTCACTACTAAAGTCAACACAATATAAAGGAAGGCAATGAGAAGAAAGGAGGAACAAATAAAGTTACAGAACACAATTAATAAAGTTAACAGAAGTGTAGTAGTAATTTCTGGTCTATGCGTTATTACCTTACCTGTCCTTTTGTAAATGGCTTATTTCACTTAGCATAACGTCCTTGAGGTTCATTTACATTGTAGTATGTGACAGGGTTTCCTTCTTTTTTTAAGGCTCCATAATATTCGATCACATGTACATAACACATTTTCTTTATCCACTTATTTGTTAATCAACATTTGGGTTGCTTTTACTTCTTAGTTCTTGTAAATAATGTTGCAGAGAACATGAGTGTGAAAATATTTTGTCTAGATCATGCTTTTTTTTCCTTCTTCTTCTTCTTTTGAGACGGAGTCTTGCTCTGGCACCCAGGCTGGAGTTCAGTGGCCGGATCTCAGCTCACTGCAAGCTCCGCCTCCTGGGTTTATGCCATTCTCCTGCCTCAGCCTCCGGAGTAGCTGGGACTACAGGCGCCCGCCACCTCGCCCGGCTAGTTTTTTGTATTTTTTAGTAGAGACGGGGTTTCACCGTGTTAGCCAGGATGGTCTCGATCTACTGACCTCGTGATCCGCCCGTTTCGGCCTCCCAAAGTGCTGGGATTACAGGCTTGAGCCACTGCGCCCGGCCAGATCATGCTTTTAATGTGTGTATATGCCAAGAAGTGGGATTGCTAGATAATATGGTAATTCTATATTTAAGGAACCTCATTATTGTTTCCTAAAATGGCTGCACCATTTTAGGAAATTTCCACCAACAGTGCACAAAAATTACAATTTTCCACACCAATACTTTTTATTTTATGTTGTTTTGATAGTGGCCATCCTAATGGAGCTGAGGCTATGATATCTCATTGTGGTTTTTATTTGCTTTTAGTTTATCATGAGTGATGTTGAACATTTTTTCATAGGCTTGTTGGTCATTTGTATATCTTCATTGGGCAACTGTGTATTGAAGTCTTTTGGACATTTTTTAATTGGTTATTTTTGTTGTTTTTGTTGCTGTTGAATTGTAGCAGCTACTCACATATTCTGAATATTGATCCTTTATCATACACAGGATTTGCAAATATTTTCTCCCTTTCTATAGATTGCCTTTTCACTTTATTTACTATTTTGTGTGATAGAGTTTTTAAGTTTGATGTAGTCTTATTTGTCTATTTTTGTTTTGGCTGCCTGTGTTTTCCATACCTTTCCCAAGAAATCATTGCCAAATCCAATGGTCTGATGTTTTCTCCTATGTTTTTTCCTAGGAGTTTGATAGTTTTAGGTCTTAAGTTTACATTTTTAATTCATTTTCAGGTAATTTTTGTATATGGTATTAGGTAAGAGTCTAAATGTATTCTTTTTCATATGGAGATCCAACTATCTCAAAACCATTTTTTTTCACAAAAAGACTGACAGTTCCCCTTTATGTAGTCTTGGTCCCTTGTCAAAGATCCTTTGGCTGTAGTATGTAAGGGTTTAGTTCTAGGTGCTCTGTTTTGTTCCATTGACGTCTATATTGGTCTATATGCCAATGACACACTACCTTGATTATAGTATGTTTTGAAATTAGGAAAGGTAAGAATTCCAAATTCATTAGTATTTTTTAGTACTATTTTGGACATGTGGGTCTCTTGAAATTGAAATTTCCTGTAAGTTTTGGTGCTACTTTCTATTTCTTATAAAAATTGCCAGCTGGGTGTGGTGGCTCAAGCCTCTAATCCCAGCACTTTGGGATTAGAGGCAGGCAGATCATGAGGTCAGGAGATCGAGACCATCCTGTCCAACATGGTAAAATCCTGTCTCTACTAAAATGCAAACATTATCTGGGCATGGTGGTGTGTGCCTATAGTCCCAGCTACTCAGGAGGCTGAGGCAAGAGAATTGCTTGAACCTGGGAGGTGGTGGTTGCAGTGAGCTGAGATCATGCCACTGCACTCCAGCCTGGCAACAGAGCAAGACTCCATCTCAAAAAAAAAAAAAAAAAAATGCCATTGAGATTTTGATAGCAATTGCATCTGTAGTTAACTAAGTACTATAGACATTTTAACAATATAAAGTCTTTTAATCTATAAACACAGAATGGCTTTCTACTTATGTGTACTTCTGGTTTCTTTTAGCAATGTTAGCAATGTACTTTAATAGCATTTTTAACCAAATTTGAATTTTTATTTTTAGTAATTACTAATAGTCAAGGACTATTGTCATTTTGTTAAATGTTTTCTGTATATTTTGTTGATTTTTTTATTCCTCCTTTCTCACTGCTCTTTGTGTATATTCGATATATATTTTCTTTTTGGTTACAATTGCAAAAAGCTTCTTAACGTTATAACAGCGTATTTTAAACTGATAACTTTTTTTTTTCCAAACACAACAATAATGGATGACTGCCAAAGCCATTTATTGATAGTTAAATAGTTTCCATTCCTTCCAGTTTGTCAGTCATCTCCTTACCTCTTTTTCCCCTGTTTAGTTCACAGAGAATTTGAGGTAAGATACAGGTAATACACTGACTATTATAGTAAAATACAAATAGAACATCAATGAACATTTTTTTAAAAAATGTGGTGGTGCACGCCTGTAGCACAAGCTACCAGCAACCTGTTAAACATTACTAGAGAAGTTAAATCTCAACAAGGGTCACAACAGTTTTAGCACTGTGTATTTATCTGCTGATCTATGTAATCACAGATGTTTTTAGGCAACATTCACCCAATTATATGATTGGATTATAGCCCCCTTTCCTCTACTTGGATACTTTTATCTTCTCCAGATGTAAGATACATTTTCAGTCATTTGTTCATTCAACACATTAAAATAATTACGATATGCCAGGAACTGTACTGGTTACTATAGATATAGTAATAAGAGCAACAGTTGTCTCGCCTTTTGTAAGCTTAGATTGTATTGGAGAAGGAGAAAATAAAAACCAAATGAATACACTATTGAAAAAAAAAGAAGAATGCAGTAAAGTGTTATTGTAGACACAGTTCTTTTGGTAAGGTGGTAAAAGGGCTATTTTGAGGAAATATTTATGCTGAGACCTAAGGAAACAGGTAAATATACAGAGTAATAGTATGGGAGGCTTAGGGAATGCAAACTTCAAAGGCCCTAAGACACACAGAAAAAGAAATGTATCAAGGCCATGAAGCACAGAAAGACAAATATCGTATGTTTTCACTCATATGTAGGAGCTAAAAAGGTGGATCACATGAAGATAGAGAGTAGATGAGTGGTTACCAGAAGCCAGAAAGGGTAGTGGGGAGGGAGAGCATTGAATAGAAGTTGACTAAAAGTACAAATATATGGTTTGGCAGAAGAAGTAAGACCTATTGTTAGATAAATTGAGTGACTATAGTTATTTATTGCAGATTTCAAAATAGCCAAAGAGGAATAATTTGAATCTTTCCAGCCTAAAGATAAAGATTTAAGGTGATGATCTTTCACTAATATGATCTTTCAAGTTATACAAATAAATTATTTCATGTATCCAAAAACTGTGTACATGTATTATGCATCCATAAAAATAAATTTTAAAAAGAGACAAAAGGGAGTTTTAGTGATTCCAGGTTATAGAAGGAGATGATAAAATGAAAAGGGAAAAATCAGAGAGATAGGGAGGGCAAGATTTATAGGGTCTTATGGGCCAAGGAAGTGTTTTGAAGTTTATAACAGTGATGAAAAACCTCAGACATATTTTATATAAGATAAAAATATCTAATTTCCTTTTGAAAACTATTACTATTGTGGCTGTGTGGGAACTGCAGAATGTTGAAGACCACTTTCATGGAATTTATAGTTGTTATATAATGGAAAATTTTGTTTAACTCAAGGGAAATTCAAATAAAAATTAATTTCATATTCTATCTCCACAGAAAAAAATTACGTATTGAATTTATAGTTATGTGTAGTTGGTAATGAAATGCAGGTTGATTTGTTTCTTCTTTTTGCTCCTGCATGTTATAAAGGTCATGTAATGAACATGTACCATTTTTACAGTGAAAGAGTTATTTTCTCTATCAAGCCAGTAGAAAACAAAAAAGATCAGAAGCTGCTCTCCTTATTTCATACAAATCAAT
>NW_022311722.1:0-1676 GCF_002776525.5 Piliocolobus tephrosceles | reverse complement strand
AGCCATTTCTTGGGGTGAACTACTGAAAGCTTTTGTATGACCTGTGTGAGGCAGGACTCTGGCCAGACCCTTTTCCATAGTCCATTTGTAATGTATTTCCACGTGACACAGGCATCTCCACTTTTGCCCAAGCCTTCATGTGGCTCAGAATTATTCTCCCTATGGCCACTCTTCTTTGTCATCACAGAAGATATTTCAAGAGGCAGCCACAAACCTCTCCCTGTAATCAATAACATGAGGGCTCATATGGGAACAATGTCACAGGCTTACAGGAATATGTTCTTTAATATCTGCTTTTTTATTACTCTCTTTATTGAAATGACATTTATATCATCACCATTGTGATTGTTATTAATGTTATTATTATATGAGTACAGTTCTTTATAATGGATATATCTGTGGTAGTTATTATACAATGTTGAATATTTATTTTTTATATTCTGAAGACTTTAATTTGCTGAAGATGATTAAAAGACAACCTTAAAACAAACATACCACCGCAACCCCAAGACTCCAACTGTACTACCTGGTGTCCTGTAGAAGAATGGGCTTCCTGAGTTATTCTTTTATTTTTCAGGCAAGTATCTCTTCATACCAGCATAGGAGATGGATGAATTGCACCCTGATCTTGCCATGGGCTCAGAAAGAATTCATACATATGCTTTATGTGCTAGCAACTCTATGTGTAGGCCTGTGAGCCCTAGAATGCACTTTCTTTCATCAACTAATCCACCTAAAATTTCCTAAGTCAAATCCCCCCTCCATGCTTGGATAGGTCTTGAATGGCTTTCTGTAACCCAGCTAATATGAAGGGGTCCTGCTAAACCAGGTTTGTGACCAAGAAACTTTTACTTGGAGTGGCAGGAGAGGGACTACCTGTTCACCAGAGTCTCTGCAACATTTTCTTTTTCTTCTTTTTTTTTGCGATAGAGTCTCACACTGTCACCCAGGTGGAGTCCAGTGGCACAATCTTGGCTCACTGCAACCTCCGACTCCCAGGTTCAAGCGATTCTCCTGCCTCAGCCTCCTGAGTAGCTGGGTTACAGGTGCATGCCACCCCACCCGCCTAATTTTTGTATTTTTAGTAGAGAAGGGGTTTCAGGCTGGTCTCAAATTCCTGACCTTGAGATCTGCCCACCTTGGCCTCCCAAAGTGCTGGTATTACAGGCATGAGCCACCGCGCCCTGCCTCTGCAACATTTTCTAAGTCAGTACAGTAGTTCTTTGAACCACCTTTTCGGTCAAAGAACTCATGAAAAAGTACTCCAAGAACTTGTGACCTTCTGGAAATTGTCTCAATCTCTACAGGTGTCCAGAGTCATCCAGAGCTGTATTGCAAACCACTGACTGGGTTCCACCATTATTAAAAATCCAGAAGCCATGGTATTTAGCTCTTTCCATCTTTCTTGCCTCCTGCAGGTGGGAGAGTACTGAGTATGATGCCCTCCTACTGGAGGACAAGCCAGTGCCTAGAGGTACCAGTAGAGAGGAGCCATGAAAGAGCAGATGACAGCCAGGTCGTTGGGAATGACATTGTCGTGGGGTTTATTACTTGTCATGAACTCTGTCACTGGGCAACATGTACGGGTCTGGACCCATGCCTTCTCTGGATCCCTGCCCCATGAGCCAGCTATCTTATCTCCTGAAAGCTGGTAGGTGTTGGTCAGCATGGTGTTG
>NW_022311721.1:0-2068 GCF_002776525.5 Piliocolobus tephrosceles | reverse complement strand
ATGTGCTTCCAGAAACTAAGCAATAACGCTCAGAATAAACCATTTAGTTTTTTTATTTTAATAGAATTTTTCATGCTAGAGCCAGCTTGGGATGTTATTTAGGATAACTTTCCAGCGATGAAGATTTCTGTGCCTCCATGGATACAAAGCCAGGAGGTAATATGACAATGTAATTTTACCCATTTATGGTCTAAAAGTTAAACCCATTAAATTGAAAAGATGATCAAAACTCTACTTAGTGTTTTTAATGGATGTTTTTAAAGTACTGTATACCTTAGTGAGAGTAAGTTTTTATGGACAAGGAATACAGCAAGTGAACATATCTTTAGGAAAAGCCTACAGATTGTCAACTTTGCTGTCACTCTTTTCTTCAGCCTTCTTGATGACAGAATATAGAACAACCCATCAAGTTGCAAAAGGTTGATCTCATTCCGTCACAGCCAGCTGGGGGGAAATTCAACTGAAAAATGGCCAATATAAAGGCACTGTGAAGACCAGATAAGCTCACTTCCCCAGGGTCCAACAGATGAGGAAAGCAATGAAGTGGCAAACAGTGAAAGAAGAGGGAACGACGGGCTCAGCCTCCTCATCACTGAGGCTGGGCATGCACTGCTTCAGTACATGCAGGGCACAAACGCAGGCATTAATGTGATCATTCATAATTAACATAACTATCTGATTTTGTCTTTTTAAATACTATCAAGAGGACTTTTTTCATGAGTCCTTCTTCACTTCCACACCAGAGTTTTGATTAGGTTGGCATTAAAAGTTATACTCTGAGGCAATTCTTCACTGAAAATACAATAAATAAAAGACACATTTAAAATGATCCAGTCATTTATAAAATCAAATACCTGACAACTAGAAAACAAAACAGCAGAACTGAAGCCATTATCCCTCTCTGGGCTCTAGATTTCTTTATTTTTTTTTTTAATTTTATTATACTAAGTTCTGGGATACATGCACAGAATGTCCAGGTTTGTTACATAGGTATACGTGTGCTATGGTGGTTTGCTGCACCTATCAACCTGTCATCTAGGTTTTAAGCCCCACATGCATTAAGTATTTATCTTAATCCTCTCCCACCCTTTGCCACCCACCCTTCCCCAACAGGCCCCAGTATGTGATGTTTCCCTCCCTGTATCCATGTGTTCTCATTGTTCAACTCCCACTTATGAATGAGAATATACAGTGTTTGGTTTTCTGTTCCTGTGCTAGTTTGCTGAGGATGTTGGCTTCCAGCTTCATCCACGTTCCTGCAAAGGACATGATTTCATTCTTTTATATGGCTGCATAGTATTCCATGGTGTATATGTGCCACATGTTCTTTATCCAGTCTATCATTGATGGGCATTTAGGTTGGTTTCAAGTCTTTGCTATTGTAAATAGTGCTGCAATAAATATACATGTGAATGTATCTTTATAGTAGAATGATTTATAATCCTTTGGGTATATACTCGGTAATAGGATCGCTGGGTCAAATGGTATTTCTGGTTGTAGATCCTTGAGGAATCGCCAAACTGTCTTCCACAATGCTGGTGAGGCTGTGGCGAAATGGGCTCTAGATTTCTAAGCAGGCAGGAAGAGTTGAGAATTTGATTCCAATGGCATTACGAGGAAAAAGCTCCACAGAAAAGGTAAAAAAATGGAGAGTATTATTGTGTTAAAAGCAAGACATGATAAAAGACCTTTTGTTATAACGATTAAAAAGCTGAAAAAGCACAGAGGCACAAATGCAGGCCTGGCCACTGCATTAGTAATAGCAGCAGAGCCAACGTGGAGTAGGAACTGAGCCATACACATGAGACTCAATTCTCAACTGGGAACCCTTGGGATGCTGGGCGGGAACAACTGCAAAACCCCAAAAGCATGAAAAGCCGATGGAGAGAGAAGTAGAGAGAGTTTTCCCTCAAAGGCCAGTAAAATGAAACTCACAATATATAAAATGTGACAGAAACATAAAAGTTACCAATAAATTCAGCACTAGGTAGACAAATTCCCATCTGTAAAATGAAAGTAACATAGAAATGAGAGTAAATTCAACATGATTGTACTCAATCCCCTAAAC
>NW_022311719.1:0-5394 GCF_002776525.5 Piliocolobus tephrosceles | reverse complement strand
TGCACTCGCTGTTCAGCAATATTCTATCTTCTGCAACCTCTGCTGCTGATACCCAGGCAAACAGGGTCTGGAGTGGACCTCAAGCAATCTCCAACAGACCTATAGCTGAGGGTCCTGACAGTCAGAAGGAAACCTATCAAACAGGAAGGACACCTAAATCAAAACCCCATCAGTACGTCACCATCATCAAAGACCAGTGACAGATAAAACCACAAAGATGGGGAAAAAGCCGGGCAGAAAAGCTGGAAATTCAAAAAATAAGAGCGCATCTCCTCCTGCAAAGGAGCACAGCCCATCGCCAGCAACGGATCAAAGCTGGTCAGAGAATGATTTTGATGAGATGAGAGAAGAAGGCTTCAGTCCATCAAACCTCTCAGAGCTAAAGGAGGAATTACGTACCCAGCGCAAAGAAACTAAAAATCTTGAAAAAAAAGTGGAAGAATTGACAGCTAGACTAATTAATGCAGAGAAGGTCATAAACGAAATGACAGAGATGAAAACCATGACACGAGAAATACGTGACAAATGCACAAGCTTCAGTAACCGACTCGATCAACTGGAAGAAAGAGTATCAGCGATTGAGGATCAAATGAATGAAATGAAGCGAGAAGAGAAACCAAAAGAAAAAAGAAGAAAAAGAAATGAACAAAGCCTGCAAGAAGTATGGGATTATGTCAAAAGACCAAATCTACGTCTGATTGGGGTGCCTGAAAGTGAGGGGGAAAATGGAACCAAATTGGAAAACACTCTACAGGATATCATCCAGGAGAACTTCCCCAACCTAGCAGGGCAGGCCAACATTCAAATTCAGGAAATACAGAGAACGCCACAAAGATATTCCTCCAGAAGAGCAACTCCAAGACACATAATTGCCAGATTCACCAAAATTGAAATGAAGGAAAAAATCTTAAGGGCAGCCAGAGAGAAAGGTCGGGTTACCCACAAAGGGAAGCCCATCAGACTGACAGCAGATCTCTCGGCAGAAACTCTACAAGCCAGAAGAGAGTGGGGGCCAATATTCAACGTTCTTAAAGAAAAGAATTTTAAACCCAGAATTTCATATCCAGCCAAACTAAGTTTCATAAGTGAAGGAGAAATAAAATTCTTTACAGATAAGCAAATGCTTAGAGATTTTGTCACCACCAGGCCTGCCTTACAAGAGACCCTGAAGGAAGCCCTAAACATGGAAAGGAACAACCGGTACCAGCCATTGCAAAAACATGCCAAAATGTAAAGACCATCGAGCCTAGGAAGAAACTGCATCAACTAATGAGCAAAATAACCAGTTAATATCATAATGGCAGGATCAAGATCACACATAACAATATTAACCTTAAATGTAAATGGACTAAATGCTCCAATTAAAAGACACAGACTGGCAAACTGGATAAAGAGTCAAGACCCATCAGTCTGCTGTCTTCAGGAGACCCATCTCACATGCAGAGACATACATAGGCTCAAAATAAAGGGATGGAGGAAGATCTACCAAGCAAATGGAGAACAAAAAAGAGCAGGGGTTGCAATCCTAGTCTCTGATAAAACAGACTTTAAACCATCAAAGATCAAAAGAGACAAAGAAGGCCATTACATAATGGTAAAGGGATCAATCCAACAGGAAGAGCTAACTATCCTAAATATATATGCACCCAATACAGGAGCACCCAGATTCATAAAGCAAGTCCTTAGAGACTTACAAAGAGACTTAGACTCCCATACAATAATAATGGGAGACTTCAACACTCCACTGTCAACATTAGACAGATCAACGAGACAGAAAGTTAACAAGGATATCCAGGAATTGAACTCATCTCTGCACCAAGCGGACCTAATAGACATCTATAGAACTCTCCACCCCAAGTCAACAGAATATACATTCTTCTCAGCACCACATCACACTTATTCCAAAATTGACCACATAATTGGAAGTAAAGCACTCCTCAGCAAATGTAAAAGAACAGAAATTATAACAAACTGTCTCTCTGACCACAGTGCAATCAAACTAGAACTCAGGACTAAGAAATTCAATCAAAACCGCTCAACTACATGGAAACTGAACAACCTGCTCCTGAATGACTACTGGGTACATAACGAAATGAAAGCAGAAATAAAGATGTTCTTTGAATCCAATGAGAACAAAGATACAACATACCAGAATCTCTGGGACACATTTAAAGCAGTATGTAGAGGGAAATTTATAGCACTAAGTGCCCACAAGAGAAAGCAGGAAAGATCTAAAATTGACACTCTAACATCACAATTAAAAGAACTAGAGAGGCAAGAGCAAACACATTCAAAAGCTAGCAGAAGGCAAGAAATAACTAAGATCAGAGCAGAACTGAAGGAGATAGAGACACAAAAAACCCGCCAAAAAATCAATGAATCCAGGAGTTGGTTTTTTGAAAAGATCAACAAAATTGACAGACCGCTAGCAAGATTAATAAAGAAGAAAAGAGAGAGGAATCAAATAGACGCAATAAAAAATGATAAAGGGGATATCACCACCGACCCCACAGAAATACAAACTACCATCAGAGAATACTATAAACACCTCTACGCAAATCAACTAGAAAATCTAGAAGAAATGGATAATTTCCTGGACACGTACACTCTTCCAAGACTAAACCAGGAAGAAGTTGAATCCCTGAATAGACCAATAGCAGCCTCTGAAATTGAGGCAACAATTAATAGCCTGCCCACCAAAAAAAGCCCAGGACCAGATGGATTCACAGCTGAATTCTACCAGAGGTACAAGGAGGAGCTGGTACCATTCCTTCTGAAACTATTCCAATCAATAGAAAAAGAGGGAATCCTCCCTAACTCATTTTATGAGGCCAGCATCATCCTGATACCAAAGCCTGGCAGAGACACAACAAAAAAAGAGAATTTTAGACCAATCTCCCTGATGAACATCGATGCAAAAATCCTCAATAAAATCCTGGCAAACCGGATTCAGCAGCACATCAAAAAGCTTATCCACCATGATCAAGTGGGCTTCATCCCTGGGATGCAAGGCTGGTTCAACATTCGCAAATCAATCAACGTAATCCAGCATATCAACAGAACCAAAGACAAGAACCACATGATTATCTCAATAGATGCAGAAAAGGCTTTTGACAAAATTCAACAGCCCTTCATGCTAAAAACGCTCAACAAATTCGGTATGATGGAACGTACCTCAAAATAATAAGAGCTATTTATGACAAACCCACAGCTAATATCATACTGAATGGGCAAAAACTGGAAAAGTTCCCTTTGAAAACTGGCACAAGACAGGGATGCCCTCTCTCACCACTCCTATTCAACATAGTGTTGGAAGTTCTGGCTAGGGCAATCAGGCAAGAGAAAGAAATCAAGGGTATTCAGTTAGGAAAAGAGGAAGTCAAATTGTCCCTGTTTGCAGATGACATGATTGTGTATTTAGAAAACCCCATCGTCTCAGCCCAAAATCTTCTTAAGCTGATAAGCAACTTCAGCAAAGTCTCAGGATACAAAATTAATGTGCAAAAATCACAAGCATTCTTATACACCAGTAACAGACAAGCAGAGAGCCAAATCAGGAATGAACTTCCATTCACAATTGCTTCAAAGAGAATAAAATACCTAGGAATCCAACTTACAAGGGATGTAAAGGACCTCTTCAAGGAGAACTACAAACCACTGCTCAGTGAAATCAAAGAGGACACAAACAAATGGAAGAACATACCATGCTCATGGATAGGCAGAATCAATATTGTGAAAATGGCCATACTGCCCAAGGTAATTTATAGATTCAATGCCATCCCCATCAAGCTACCAATGAGTTTCTTCACCGAATTGGAAAAAACTGCTTTAAAGTTCATATGGAACCAAAAAAGAGCCCGTATTGCCAAGACAATCCTAAGTCAAAAGGACAAAGCCGGAGGCGTCACGCTACCTGACTTCAAACTATACTACAAGGCTACAGTAACCAAAACAGCATGGTACTGGTACCAAAACAGAGATATAGACCAATGGAACAGAACGGAGCCTTCAGAAATAATGCCACACATCTACAACCATCTGATATTTGACAAACCTGAGAAAAACAAGAAATGGGGAAAGGATTCCCTATTTAATAAATGGTGCTGGGAAAATTGGCTAGCCATAAGTAGAAAGCTGAAACTGGATCCTTTCCTTACTCCTTATACGAAGATTAATTCAAGATGGATTAGAGACTTAAATGTTAGACCTAATACCATAAAAACCCTAGAAGAAAATCTAGGTAGTACCATTCAGGACATAGGCATGGGCAAGGACTTCATGTCTAAAACACCAAAAGCAACGGCAGCAAAAGCCAAAATTGACAAATGGGATCTCATTAAACTAAAGAGCTTCTGCACAGCAAAAGAAACTACCATCAGAGTGAACAGGCAACCTACAGAATGGGAGAAAATGTTTGCAATCTACTCATCTGACAAAGGGCTAATTTCCAGAATCTACAAAGAACTCAAACAAATATACAAGAAAAAAACAAACAACCCCATCCAAAAGTGGGGAAAGGATATGAACAGACATTTCTCAAAAGAAGACTTTCATACAGCCAACAGACACATGAAAAAATGCTCATCATCACTGGCCATCAGAGAAATGCAAATCAAAACCACAATGAGATACCATCTTACACCAGTGAGAATGGCAATCATTAAAAAATCAGGGGGCGGAGCAAGATGGCCGAATAGGAGCAGCTTCAGTCTCCAACTCCCAGCGCGAGCGACACAGAAGACCGGCGATTTCTGCACTTTCAACTGAGGTACTGGGGTCATCTAACTCGGGAGTGCCGGACAATCAGTGCTGGTCAGCTGCTGCAGCCCGACCAGCGAGAGCTGAAGCAGGGCGAGGCATCGCCTCACCTGGGAAGCGCGAGGGGGAAGGGAGTCCCTTTTCCTAGCCAGGGGAACTGAGACACACAACACCTGGAAAATCGGGTAACTCCCACCCCAATACTGCGCTGTAACACCGGCACACCGGAGATTGTATCCCACACCTGGCCAGGAGGGTCCCACGCCCACGGAGCCTCTCTCCTTGCTAACACAGCAGTCTGCGGCAATCTAACCGCAAGGCAGCAGCGAGGCTGGGGGAGGGGCGCCCGCCATCGCTGAGGCTTAAGTAGGTAACTAAAGCCGCTGGGAAGCTGGAACTGGGTGGAGCTCACAGCAGCTCAAGGAAACCTGCCTGTCTCTGTAGACTGCACCTCTGGGGACAGGGCTCAGCTAAAGGAGTAGAAGCCTGTGAAACGCGAACGACTCTGTCTGACAGCTTTGAAGAGAACAGGGGATCTCCCAACACGGAGGTTGAGATCTGAGAAGGGGCAGTCTGCCTGCTCAAGTGAGTCACTGACCCCTGAGTAGCCTAACTGGGAGACATCCCCCACTAGGG
>NW_022311718.1:0-2403 GCF_002776525.5 Piliocolobus tephrosceles | reverse complement strand
TTTCTGTTCTTTTCCATTTCATTTGATATTCACCTCCATTCCGTTCCGTTTTGCTCCATTCCATTCCACATTCCATTCCATTCCATATTCCATTCCAATCCATTCCATTCTCTTTCATTTCATTTAATTCCATTCCATATTCCATTCCATTCCATTCCATTTAATTCCTTTCCCCACTCCATTCCATTCTATTCCATTCCATTCCTTTCCATTCCATTCCATTCCATTTCATTCCATTCCATTCCATTCCATTCCTTTCCATATTCCGTTTCATTCCATATACCATTCCATTTCTTTCCATATTGTATTCCATTCCAATCCATTCCATTCCATTAGATTCCATTCCATTTTATGTCACATTCCATTCCACTCTATTCTGTTTCTTTCTATTCCATTCCATATTCCTTTACATTCCATATTCCGTTTATTTCCATATTCCATTCTATTCCATATTCCATTCCATTCCATTCCATTCCATTCCATGTTTCTTTGTGTTCCATTCCGTTCTGTTCCGTTCCATTCCATTCTATTCCAAATTGCATTCGATTACAAATTCCTTTCCATTCCATTCATGTCAATTCCTCATTTTATTCCATTTCATTCAATTACTTATTCCATTCCATTCCATTTTATTCCATTATCTTCTATTCCATATTCCGTTCCCTTCCATTCCATTCCATTACTTATTCCATTTTTTTCCATATTCCCTTTCAATTCATTACTATCCATTCCATATTCCATTCCAATCCATTCCATATTTCATTCCATTTCATATTCCGTTCCTTTCCGTATTCCATTCCATTCCACATTCCATTTTATTCCATTCCATTAAATTTTCCTTTCTATTCCATATTCCATTACATTCCATTAGATTCAATTTTGTTTCATTTCATTCTGTTCCCTATTCCATTCCATTCCATATTGCATTCCTTTCCATTCCATTCCCTTCCATTTCATTCCATACTCTCTTCCTTTCCATTCCATTCCATAATCCATTCCATTCCACTTCATTCCATATTCCATTGAATTCCATTCCATTCCATTCCATACCATTCCATTCCATTCCATTCCATTCCATTCCATATTCCATTGCATTCCATTCCAATCAGTTCCCTTCCATTCCATTTCTTATGCGGTTCCATTCTGTACCATTCAGTTCCCTTCCATTCCTTTCCATTACATAATCCATTTCATTCTATATTCCATTCCATATTCCATTCCATTATATATTCCATTCCATTCCATTCCATTCCAATCCTTTCCATATGACATTCCATTCCATATTCCATTCCAATCCATTCCATATTCCTTTGCAATTCCATTGCATATTCCATTCCATTCCATTCCACTCCATTCCATATTCCATTTCATTCCATATTACAATTTATTCCATTCCACTCCATTCCATATTCCATTTCATTCCATATTCCAATTTATTCCATTCCATATTCCTTTCCATTCCATTCCATATGTCATTATATTCCAAATTCCTTTGCATATCCTTCCATATTCCGTTCCATTCTATTCCCTTCCATTACATTCCATATTCCATTCCATACAATTCCAATCCATTCCCTTCCATTCCCTAGTTTATTCTGTTCCCATCTCTCTTCCATTCCATTCCATATTCCATTCCATTTCATATTTCATTCCATTCCTTTCCATTTCATATTTCATTCCATTCCCTATTCCATTCCATTCCATATTCCATTCCCTTCCATATTCCATTGCATTCCATTCCATTCCGTTCCCTTCCATTCCATTTCATATTCCATTCCATTCCGTTCCATTCCATTCCTTTCCCTTTTCCATTCCATTCCCTTCCATTCCATTTCATTGATTATTCCATTTCATTCCTTTACATTCCATTCCATATCCATTCCATTTCATATTCCATACCTTTCCATATTCCTTTCCGTTCCATTCCATTCCTTTCTGTTCTTTTCCATTTCATTTGATATTCACCTCCATTCCGTTCCGTTTTGCTCCATTCCATTCCACATTCCATTCCATTCCATATTCCATTCCAATCCATTCCATTCTCTTTCATTTCATTTAATTCCATTCCATATTCCATTCCATTCCATTCCATTTAATTCCTTTCCCCACTCCATTCCATTCTATTCCATTCCATTCCTTTCCATTCCATTCCATTCCATTTCATTCCATTCCATTCCATTCCATTCCTTTCCATATTCCGTTTCATTCCATATACCATTCCATTTCTTTCCATATTGTATTCCATTCCAATCCATTCCATTCCATTAGATTCCATTCCATTTTATGTCACATTCCATTCCACTCTATTCTGTTTCTTTCTATTCCATTCCATATTCCTTTACATTCCATATTCCGTTTATTTCCATATTCCATTCTATTCCATATTCCATTCCATTCCATTCC
>NW_022311717.1:0-5880 GCF_002776525.5 Piliocolobus tephrosceles | reverse complement strand
CCAAAAAAAGCCCAGGACCAGATGGATTCACAGCTGAATTCTACCAGAGGTACAAGGAGGAGCTGGTACCATTCCTTCTGAAACTATTCCAATCAATAGAAGAAGAGGGAATCCTCCCTAACTCATTTTATGAGGCCAACATCATCCTGATACCAAAGCCTGGCAGAGACACAACAAAAAAAGAGAATTTTAGACCAATCTCCCTGATGAACATCGATGCAAAAATCCTCAATAAAATACTGGCAAACCGGATTTAGCAGCACATCAAAAAGCTTATCCACCATGATCAAGTGGGCTTCGTCCCTGGGATGCAAGGCTGGTTCAACATTCGCAAATCAATCAACGTAATCCAGCATATAAACAGAACCAAAGACAAGAACCACATGATTATCTCCATAGATGCAGAAAAGGCTTTTGACAAAATTCAACAGCCCTTCATGCTAAAAACGCTCAATAAATTCGGTATTGATGGAACGTACCTCAAAATAATAAGAGCTATTTATGACAAACCCACAGCTAATATCATCCTGAATGGGCAAAAACTGGAAAAGTTCCCTTTGAAAACTGGCACAAGACAGGGATGCCCTCTCTCACCACTCCTATTCAACATAGTGTTGGAAGTTCTGGCTAGGGCAATCAGGCAAGAGAAAGAAATCAAGGGTATTCAGTTAGGAAAAGAGGAAGTCAAATTGTCCCTGTTTGCAGATGACATGATTGTGTATTTAGAAAACCCCATCGTCTCAGCCCAAAATCTTCTTAAGCTGATAAGCAACTTCAGCAAAGTCTCAGGATACAAAATTAATGTGCAAAAATCACAAGCATTCTTATACACCAGTAACAGACAAGCAGAGAGCCAAATCAGGAATGAACTTCCATTCACAATTGCTTCAAAGAGAATAAAATACCTAGGAATCCAACTTACAAGGAATGTAAAGGACCTCTTCAAGGGGAACTACAAACCACTGCTCAGTGAAATCAAAGAGAACACAATCAAATGGAAGAACATACCATGCTCATGGATAGGAAGAATCAATATCGTGAAAATGGCCATACTTCCCAAGGTTATTTATATATTCAATGCCATCCTCATCAAGCTACCAATGAGTTTCTTCACAGAATTGGAAAAAACTGCTTTAAAATACATATGGAACCAAAAAAGTGCCCGCTTTGCCAAGACAATCCTAAGTCAAAAGGACAAAGCTGGAAGCATCACGCTACCTGACTTCAAACTATACTACAAGGCTACAGTAACCAAAACAGCATGGTACTGGTACCAAAACAGAGATAGAGACCAATGGAACAGAACAGAGCCCTCAGAAATAATGCCACACATCTACAACCATCTGATCTTTGACAAACCTGACAAAAACATTAAATGGGGAAAGGATTCCCTATTTAATAAATGGTGCTGGGAAAATTGGCTAGCCATAAGTAGAAAGCTGAAACTGGATCCTTTCCTTACTCCTTATACGAAGATTAATTCAAGATGGATTAGAGACTTAAATGTTAGACCTAATACCATAAAAACCCTAGAAGAAAATCTAGGTAGTACCATTCAGGACATAGGCATGGGCAAGGACTTCATGTCTAAAACACCAAAAGCAACGGCAGCAAAAGCCAAAATTGACAAATGGGATCTAATTAATCTAAAGAGCTTCTGCACAGCAAAAGAAACTACCATCAGAGTGAACAGGCAACCTACAGAATGGGAGAAAATTTTTGCAATCTACTCATCTGACAAAGGACTAATTTCCAGAATCTACAAAGAACTCAAACAAATATACAAGAAAAAAACAAACAACCCCATCCAAAAGTGGGGAAAGGATATGAACAGACATTTCTCAAAAGAAGGCATTCATACAGCCAACAGACACATGAAAAAATGCTCATCATCACTGGCCATCAGAGAAATGCAAATCAAAACCATAATGAGATACCATCTCACACCAGATAGAATGGCAATCATTAAAAAATCAGAAAACAACAGGTGTTGGAGAGGATGTGGAGAAATAGGAACACTTTTACACTGTTGGTGGGATTGTAAACTAGTTCTACCGTTATGGAAAAGAGTATGGCAATTCCTCAAGGATCTAGAACTAGATGTACCATATGACCCAGCCATCCCACTACTGGGTATATACCCAAAGGATTATAAATTATTCTACTACAAGGACACATGCACACGTATGTTTATTGCGGCACTATTCACAATAGCAAAGACTTGGAATCAACCCAAATGTCCATCAGTGACAGACTGGATTAAGAAAATGTGGCACATATACACCATGGAATACTATGCAGCCATAAAAAAGGATGAGAAAAAACCAGGAAAGAAGCTTTTGTGAAACTGCTATGTAATAGATATGTCTATTCTTCTCACATAGAGAAATTTTTTTTATATTACACAGTTTTAAAACTGTGTCATGGACAGATTCGTGTAGGGACATTTGAGAGCACATTCAGGCATACGATGTAAAAGGAGATATCGTCAGACAAAAACTGGAGAGAAGATTTCTGAGGAACTCCATTGTAGTGTTTGCTTTCCACTGAGGGATTATACCTCTTTCTTCATGAGGTAGAATTTGAACAAGGTTCTTCTGAAAGTGAAAAACTGATATTTTGCAACACGTTGAAAACTATCGTGAAAAGTGAAATATCATGAAATAAAACCCAGAAAGAAGAGTTCCAAGAAAATGCTTTCTAACATGTGCATTCATTTCAGAGAGTTAAAGTTTACACTACATTGCCCAGTTTGGAAGCTCTGTCTTTTAGGAATCTTTGAGGTGTTATTAAGAGGCGCTCTTGGGCTTATGGTGAGTAAGGAAATGACTTCCGATGAAAACTGGAGAGAAGCTTTCATACAGCTGCTTTGTGATGTGTGTATTCATCTCATAGCATTGCATTTTTCCTTGGATTGAGCAGTTTGAAATCACTGTTTCTGTGGAAGCTGAGAAAGAACATTTGGGAACGCTCTTAAGAATATGCTAAAAAAGAAATATCCTCTGATAAAAACCAGTAGGAAATATTCTGTGAATCCGCTCCGGGTCATATCAAGTACATTTGCAGAGTTAAGCTTCCGTTTTCATTGAGCAACATCCTAAGCCTGGTTTTTTTTAGACTGTGAAGTGATGTGCTGGAGTGCTCTGAGTCTTTCTGTGAAAAGGGAAACATCTTCAGATAGATATCAGAGAGAAGATTTCCGAGGAGCTCTTTTGTGACATGTGCATTCCACTCACAGGTTTATATATTTTTTTCTCCTAGAAGATTGTATAATCCCATTTGGAGAAAGAGCTACAAGGGGACATTTGGGAATATAGGGACTGCTATGGTGAAAAACGAAATATCATCAGACAAAAAGTGGAAAGAAGATTTTTGTGAAACTGCTTTGTGGTAGATATGTCTATTCTCCTCCCATAGATAAAAGTTTTCTCTATTACGCAGTTTTGATACTCCGTAATGGACGGAAATGTGAAGGGACATTAGGGAGCATATTCAGGCCTGTGGCGAAATAGGAGATATCTTCACATAAAAACTGAAGAGACGGATTCTGAGAAACTGCATTGTGATGTGTGCATTCCACTCAGAGAATTATAGCTCTTTTCTCATAAGTCACTTTTTGAACACTGTTCCTGTAAAACTGAAAAACGGATATTTAGCAGCCAATGGAAGACTTTGGAAAAATGTGAAATATCTTGAATTAAAACCAGGAATGAAGCATTCGAAGAAACCCCTCTCCAACGTGTGCATTCGTTTCAGAGAGATAAAGCTTACACTACGTTGCTCAGTTTGGAAGCTCTGTCTTTGAGGAATTTCAGAAGGGATATTAAGTGGTTCCCCAGGGCTTGCTGTGAGAAAGGAAATGTCTTCTGATGAAAACTGCACACAAGTTTTCACAGCAAATGCTCTGTGATGTGTGTAATCATCACATAGAGCTAAATTATTGGTAGAATTGAGCAGTTTGATATCTCTCTTTCTGTGGAAGGTGAGCAAGGACATTTGGGAACAGTCTCAAGAATATGTGAAAAAGAAACAGCCTCCAATAAAAAAGAGAAGGAAACACTCTTTGATACTGCTCTAGGTCACGTGAATTCCACTCGCACAGTTAAGCTTCTGTTTTCATTGAGCAGTATTCTAACACTGTTTTAGATGAGTTTCCTAAGGGATACTCAGAAGCGCTTTGCAGCTTACAGTGAAAACGACAATATCTTCAGACAGATACTGGAGAGAAGATATCTGAGGATCTGCTTTGTGACGTGTGAATTCCACTCATAGAGTTATAGTTTTCTTCTCATAGAGTATTGCGGAAAGCTGTTTGGAGAAAACGCTACAGGGGACATAGGAGAGTATATAGACGGCTATGGTGAAAAAGGAAATATACTCAGAAAAAACTAGAAAGAAGTTTTCTGTGAAACTGCTATGTGATAGATATGTCTATTCATCTCACATAGAGAAAATTTTCTGTATATTGCACAGTTTTGAAACAGCATCATGAAGAGATTATTGAAGGGACATTTGAGAGCACATTCAGGCATACGGTGTAAAAGGAGATATTGTCAGACAAAAACTGGAGAGAAGCTTTCTGAGAATCCGCTTTGTGGTGCATGCATTCCACTGAGGGAGTTATATCTCTTTCATCATAAGGCAGTGTTTGAACAAGGTTCTTCTGAAAGTGAAAAAGTGATACTTTGCAGTGCATTGAAAACTATCACGAAAAGTGAAATATACTGAAATAAAACCCTGAAAGAAGCGTTCCAAGAAAATTCTGTTCAACGTGTGCATTCATTTCAGAGAGTTAAAGTTTACACTACATTTCCCAGTTTGGAAAATCTCTCTTTGAGAAATCTTTGAGTTGTTATTAAGAGGCGCCCCTGGGCTTGTGGTGAGTAAGGAAACGACTGCTGAAGGAAACTGGAGAGAAGCTTGCCGAGCAACTGCTTTGTGATATGTGCATTCATCTCTTAAAGTTACATCATTCTTTGATTTGAGCAGTTTGAAATCACTGTTTCTGTGGAAACTGAGAAAGAACATTTGGGAATGCTCTTAAGAATATGCTGAAAAAGAAATATCCTCTGATAGAAACCAGAAGAAAACTTTCTGTGAAACCGCTTTAGGTCATATCAAGTCCACACACACCGTTAATCTTCCATTTTCATTGAGCAGCATCCTAACCCTGTTTTACGTGAGTCAGCTAAGGGATAATCGGGTGCGCTTTGAGGCTAATGGTGAAAACGGAAATGTCTTCTGAAATACACTCCAGAGGAGACTGATGTAGAAATGCTTTGTGAAGTATGCATTTGAGATACAGAATTGATCTTTTCTTCTCATAGAGGTTTATGGAATCCCATTGAGAGAAATAGCTACTTGAGACATTCTGGAGTATATTTACTGCTATGGTGGAAAAGGAAATATCCTCAGACAAAAACTGGAAAGAAACTTTCTGTGAAACTGCTTTGTGACCGATATGTCTATTCATCTCACATAGATGAAACTATTTTTCTATTATGAAGTTTTGAAACTGCATCATGGACGGATTCGTGAAGGGGCGTTTGAGAGCACATGCAGGCTTGTGTGGAAATAGGAGTCATCTTCAGAAAACAATTGGAGAGAAACTTTCTGAGAAACCGCTTTGTGATGTCTGCATTCCACTCAGGGTGTTATACCTCTTTTCTCGCAGGTCAGTGTTTGAACACTGTTCCTGTAAAAGTGAAAAAGAGATATTTTGCAGTGTATTGAAGGCTATGGTGAAAATCGCAATATCTGGACATAAAACCCAGAAAAAAAGCGTTTCAAGAAACTGCTCTCTGATGTGTACATTCATTTCAGAGTCTTAAAGCTGACACTAAGTAACCCAGTTTGGAAACTCTATCTTTGAGTAAATTG
>NW_022311715.1:0-5097 GCF_002776525.5 Piliocolobus tephrosceles | reverse complement strand
ACACACACACACACACACACCCATATAACATACACGTTAAGGAGGGGATGAACTAGTAAGCAGGTAAAATATTACTAAAGATTGTTAGTAAATGCGATTAAAGTGGATACAATTTTATGGAAATATATTTTAGATAACCACAAATA
The DNA here is from genome assembly GCF_002776525.5 of Piliocolobus tephrosceles. Classification (NCBI taxonomy): domain Eukaryota; kingdom Metazoa; phylum Chordata; class Mammalia; order Primates; family Cercopithecidae; genus Piliocolobus; species Piliocolobus tephrosceles. The sequence continues at coordinate 4,951 of NW_022311715.1, read as the reverse complement.
GTGTATGTACAGCAGATTCCAAATTTTTAAACTAGAAACTATTAGATATACCTTAAAATAGAGGTACTTTGTGTTAATAATGATCACAGCTGTCAAGAGAAATTGGGAAATTCAGAAATATAATTAAAAGAAGTTTACAATTATAAAATCGAGAGACCATGCATAGGATATAAAATATAAATGCTTCCCTAAAAATACATTTATTTATTTGGCAATGTTGCATAGGAAAGAAATAATGACCTAACTAATGGACAGGAAGAAAAATGTTTACAAGTTACTTTTTATTTTATTTTATTTTATTTTATTTTATTTTATTTTATTATTAGTATTATTTTTTGAGATGGAGTTTCGCTCTGTCACCCAGGCTGGAGTGCAGTGGGGTGATCTCGGCTCACTGCAAGCCCTGCCTCCCGGGTTCACGCCATTCTCCTGCCACAGCCTCCAGAGTAGCTGGGACTAGAGGTGCCCACCACTACGCCTGGCTATATTTTTTTTCTTTTTTGTATTTTTAGTAGAGACGGGATTTCACCGTGTTAGCCAGGCGTGTATGGATCTCCTGATCTCGTGATCCGTCCGCCTTGGCCTCCCAAAGTGCTGGGATTGCAGGCGTGGGCCACCACGCCCGGCCACAAGTTACTTTTTATAAGTCAAAATCCAAAATTAAATACCATTTTGAAGTATGACCAAAAAAGAGTAAGGCAATAAACAAAATATTCTATATAATTGTGGTGTTTAGCATATTGTGAAAATAATCTCTCTCTGTAAGAAATACATGCCAAATTAAGCCAAAAGAGAATATTTATTCGAGATGCCATAGTAGGCTGCGGGAAGGGAAATTTGTTGAGGAAAAAAAAATAAATAAAGACCTGAACAAATTTTATGCATTAAATAAACTCCAAGTGAATTAAGAAGCAAATTGTAAGTATTTAGGTCATATGGATGCTAAAAGATAGAGAACTAATTTCATCCTAACTTTCTTACTTCAAATCAAGTTTTGCCTACCTTTAATTACAGTACTCCAGCCATACTGACCTCCTTTCTTGTGCTGATTGGCTACTGTGTTAGTTCGTTCTCATGTTGCTATGAAGAAATACCCAAGACTGAGTAATATATAAAGAAAAAAAAAAAAAAAGGTTTAATTGACTCACAGTTCTGCAAGGCTGGGAAGGCCTCAAGATACTTACAATTATAGCGGAAGGTACCTCTTCACATTTTAAGTGAAAGAAATGACCAATTATTTCTAAAAGAGACCATGTATAGGATGGTCTCTTAGTATCATTCTCAAAGGAATTGACTCATATTTGCCATTTATTATTATTATTATTTTTGAGACAGGGTCTTGCTCTGTAGCCCAGGCTAGAGTGTAGTGGCTCAATTATGGCTCACTGCAGCCTCACTCTTCAGGGTTCAAGCCATCTTCCCACCTCAGCCCCCTAAGTAACTGAGACTACAAGTGTACACCGTCACAATCAGCTAATGTTTAAAAAAAAAAAAAAATTTAGAGATGAAGTCTCATTATGTTGCCCAGGCTGTTCTTGAACTCCTGGGCTCAAGAGATCCTCCAGACTCAGTCTCCCAAAGTGCTGGGATTATAGGCATGCACCACTGCACCAGCCGTACTATTCTTAAACACAAATACAGCCTACTTGGTAGTATCTCAGTGATGAGTGTATTTGTGCCACATTGTTCCCAAATAACAAATATGCAAAGTTTATATAAAGTAATTCCACAGCAGATACACAAACTGCTTTTGAAATTTATGTATCTGGCAGGGATTTAGAAAATAACCACAGGTCTTCTGTCACCTAATTTTCAGGATGATGATGTTTTAAGATGAATTCTTAAATGCCACGTCCAGTTGAAACACATTAAAATGTTGTCTCCAAAATTGCTTTGAATCATATTATAATGTCAAAAGAATTTTCTGCTAAGTTCATATAGAAGACAGATTTCTATATGTGACCCAACCACCACAAAGTTCTTCAGATCTCTTAGAAACCTCCACACACTGGAACTAAAAGCATATCTCCTGTAGGAACTGTGTCCGCGTCAAGTATCTTATGAACCTATTACCTGAACATTTCTTAGTCTTCTTCAACAGAAACCAGAAACCTGGTGTAGTGCCATGCCTCCCTTGCTGTTTGTAAAGCTGAAGCTGTGCTTTTCTGTGCTGTGCCCTCATATCCTGAACCTTACTTGATTTAAAATAAATAAGATATTATCAATATTTTGGTTTGGAAAAAGAATTGGATTCACACCTATTTATGGTTTCACAGTTAATTTAGCAATCAGCAGAAAATAATCAGTGTTTGGAAGTTAAACATAATTAAATAGAATAATAATATTTTGAAAGAAAATCAAACTTGGTGCATCACCATGCAGTGAAGTGCATGGTGGCATATATATGAACTAAGTTTCTAGCTGTACATTCTATGGGGTTTCTATGCTCTCATGGTATAGTGTAATATAAACGAACGTACTAACTTAGATCATAGCTTGAACCAAAATTTCTCACTTAGGGCTCTGCTACATTGCTGCTTTTTTATAAAACAAAACAAAACAAAAATATTATCAAGGGTTTTTCTAACTACTTCTACAAAAGAACAATAAAATGAGAAGAGATAATAATTTCCTTACCTACTCTGTGTACTCATACTCACAAGGCAGCTTCTCGTATCTGGACTTTTGCTTTTGTTTGTCTGACTTTCTAGAAAGCTCTTTCCCCAGATATTCACATTCCTTGCTCTGTCACCTTTTTCAGAATTTGTCTACCATTATACTTATAGGTATCACCACCACATAAAACATTTATGTTACATAATAGGTGCAAACTTTTGTTTTTATCAATTTACGAATAATGATAAATTTGCTGCTGACTTAACCAGGTTAGTGTTTATTATTTTTTTTTCCTAGATTCACCCTACTCATACCAGAAATCGTTTCCACTAAAATCAACTCCCAATTTATAAATAAACTCAATGTCTGATTTCATTATTATATAGAGTAAATGATATGCTGATTTTTATGCTCAATCTTTACTGGTTGAAGTATGTCATCAGTCGGGTGTGGTGTCTCATGCCTGTAATCCCAGCCCGTTGGGAGCCCCAGGCATGTTGATTACTTGAGCCCAGGAGTTTGAGACTAGCCTGGGCAACAAGGTTTAACCCGTTCCTACAAAAAAATACAAAAAAATTACCCAAGCATGGTGGCATGGGCCTATAGTCTAGTTACTTAGGAAGCTGAGGTGGGAGGATTGCTGGAGCCTGAGAGTTTAAGCCATGATCATGCCACTGCACATGCCATGCCTGGACAACAGAGCAAGATCCTGTTTCTAAAAACAAAAACAAACAACACACAAAAACTATGTCATCTTTGATCCGTATTGATTTCTTTAACAGCAACTAAAGTTTTGAGATTTCACATTTTTATGTATAACAAAATAGGTACAAATCTTAATGAAAAATACATTCTTTATAGTATATTCAGAAAAACACACTGCTGTAAATCAATCACATTTTACATTTACTTTTAAGATAATAATTACATAAAAATGATAAGAAGAAGTGGTAACTTAGAGTACAACACAAACAAACACACAAAGAGACAAAATATTACAATATTAGGTAGGAAAAAAACAATACAAAAAGAAAGCACAAAGCTGCATTATTACTGCACAGAAAATGCAATTTAAACTTTCTCAATCTTGGTACTTGCTAAAGGACAACCAAACAATTAAAAAGTTATTCTGAATATTATAAAATGTCAAATGCATTCCAAGTAGGCTTTGGATATTTTTAAAACTTGTAAATTGTCTGTGTCAATTGAGGCAGTTTGATATGAACATATTTGCAATTATTATATTTATACCTACTCCTGGGACAGGTGTGAGCATTACAGTTTATGACTGGTATAAAATATTTCTAGTGTCATCAGAAGTAAATTTATGGAGACTCTTGTAACAGCTATTTTTATTACTAAATTTATAACATTTTGGAAATGAAATATTAAAGCAAGCATTTGTGTTTTAGCTACCAGAAACAATGTTTCCTAATAGCTAGAATATTAAATGAAAAAAAAATAAAATGTATCATTCACAAGACAAGCCAGAATTTCAAAAGGATTTTCATGTTTATGTTTTATTTTTTTTCCAGCTTGGCTTGCTTCTGTCATTGTATACACTATATCCGATACCTTTTGGAAACCTTATTTGTTCACAAAGTTTCTGCAGGACACACACCTTTGAAAAATTTGATAACAGTAAGGATGCTTTATATTTTTAATAATGATTGAGACATTTTATATGTTGGATCCTTTGCAAAATATTTAATTATTGTTTCCCTCCAAAACTTAGATTTTCATGTTTAATTGTATAAGCATGTCCTTAAAAAAAATGAAAAAAAAGCATGTCTTAAACATTCTTTTCCTAAAATGTCATTTTTTTCATGATATATTTAATTCTAACTAAACACTATAGGAGGATTTGTCATTACCTCATATTACAAGATAAAATAGATACTCCTAGGAATCTTTTAATTTTGATAATGCTAAGCATTGAATTCAGATTCTTTGAGTGCCACTGAAGTGAAGAATATCATATATGAATGTTCCTACAAATATACGTCTGTGTGGGATTAAAATGGTGATACTGTGTTCCATTATTGTGACAGTTGTCAATATGATGCTGGTGTCTTTACTCTTCTAGAAATTGTGAATGCAACTGTTATCAACTATCAAATAACTACCAAAACATGAGAAAAAATGTAAAATATTGACATGGAAAAGTACATTAGACAACATGTTGAAACTCAATTTTCAATTTAAGTTAAATTTTGTTTTTCAATTTAAAATCTATTTTCCCAAAAAGGTTTGTCTGTACAAAAAAACTTCGTGGTTTTTGTCAAATATCTGCTTTGTAATATTGCAATAGAAGAGCCATTCTATTGTTATCATT
>NW_022311714.1:0-3288 GCF_002776525.5 Piliocolobus tephrosceles | reverse complement strand
TTAAAATTACATTGTTTTTCAATATTTTAAGAAAAATTCTAAATTGATTTATTTATATCTGTTAGAGTTTGAATTTTGTAGAAGCTGAACCTGAGACAGAAAATTCTGTGAAAGTGGTATAGTGAAAAAGATGCCAGGGGGCAGGTACTCTTCAATACCTCACTGTCAAGTATAATGTTAATTGTAGGGCTTTGGTAGATACCCTGTGTCAGGTGAAGAAGGCCCTCTTCTATTCCTTTGTCTACATCTTTGCCCTACATTTTCATTCAAGTGCTGAATGACAATGACTGATTTTTGATTGTTGGACCAACCTTTGAATTTCTGATATAAATCCCACTAGGTCATGGTATATTCGTCCTTTCCTATTGTAGGATTTACTTTTTTCTTCTGTAGTCAACCGGAAGCCGAAGCTGGTGAAGGTACACTTAAGGCTGCAGTAGTTAATCGATGTCATTGTGCTTATTACTGCAGGCTTCACCTACCAGATTTTAAACTTCTTGAGCGTAAAGATTGTTTCTAGACATAATTTATTTGGTATGTTTTCACATCTTAGTGTTGGATAAAAAGAAGCACAGTAAGTATTGGTGGTTTTGCTAACCATTTTGTATGTATTTTAATTTAACCTTTTCAAGTTGCTGTGAAAAGTTTTGTGCTTATCATATACTTTTTTTTATTGTATCCAGAAGTCTTCTATACTGCTCTCAAATAAACTTGGCAATTTCAAATGTTTTATGTATGAAGATTAATAGTCAGAAGAATGAGGATGTCTGACCTCTGAGGTTAGAGGCTATGGTTTTCAGGATATTCTTTGCTTCATCTGAGTTAATTAGTAGCAACATGGATGTCTCACAGGAATTTCCAAAACTCCCACTTATTTCTTAAGTGTATTAACAAGTCCTAAATAATTTGTCTGGAACTTTTTGTATCCCAGGTCATCCTTTTCATACACAGGAATACATAATTCAAGGAGAGTTACTAGCAAGGAGACAAATGTATAAAACAGAGATGCAAAAATTGCAAATAAAACTACCAAATTTCTGTCTTTCTTAAATGAGATTGGGGTTGTATAACATACTAGTCTATGTATTTTATTCACTTTCTTAATAAATAATAAAAATCTGTAATCTAAATTGAATGATAATTTTTTATTAAAGAATATAAATACCATAGCTACCTAGAACAAATATTAGAATTTACCAGGATTATTTGGATTATAACATACACCTTCCCACCGTCCCCAAAATAATACATTAATTTTATTCAGTGGACTCAATATTTCCATGATCCTATCATTTTTTTAAAATCTTGGGACTTACATAGTCAGCGTTCACTATGACATTCTTTTCTTCTAAAACCTGGATTGTACTGAGAGTGTGTAATTTTGGTTAAATGAAACTTATTTAGTTATATTATGAAAGTACTCAATGTCTGCTAATGAAATATTTAATTAAGAAATTGAAACTAGGGCCGGGCGCGGTGGCTCAAGCCTGTAATCCCAGCACTTTGGGAGGCCGAGACGGGCGGATCACGAGGTTAGGAGATCGAGACCATCCTGGCTAACACGGTGAAACCCCGTCTCTACTAAAAAAATACAAAAAACTAGCCGGGCGAGGTGGCGTGCGCCTGTAGTCCCAGCTACTCAGGAGGCTGAGGCAGGAGAATGGCGTAAACCCAGGAGGTGGAGCTTGAAGTGAGCTGAGATCTGGCCACTGGCCACTGTACTCCAGTCCGGGCGACAGAGCGAGACTCCGTTTCAAAAAAAAAAAAAAAGAAAAAGAAAAAAAGAAAAAAGAAATTGAATCTAGAAAACACAAAGAAATTCTTTATAATTAAATTATGACTATATACTTCTACACAATATTTACATCTAAAAAAAGATGTGTGTATGTCTATATATATGTGTGTGTGTATATATATCTCCTGCAATTGCATTATACATCAGATTAACTTGAGTTTTATATCTCCTATTCCCATGCAAGTGACATTTATATTATAAATTATAGAAGGAGATTTGTTGCTATATAAAGTAACTCTATATATTTTGACAAATTATATTTTAAGTATTTGTGGTTGTAAGGGATCCAAGCAAACATTGTTATTGTGCAGAATTTACCTGGGAATAAAATGCATTGGGATAGTTCTGTGGGAGTCTTTGACTTCCAAGACCCTAAACTAGTAGGTGAGCTGAAGGGGAGATAGAGTGGGTCAACTAGTTCTTAAGCCTTCCTAGTATTTCTGTCCATTGAGTACTGAAGAAAAGGGGCACATTTCATAAAATGATTAAGACCCAGTGAAAACTATTCTCTTGTATGTTAAAATATGATCTAAACATTAAAAGAGGATGTTATTTCTTTTCTCAGTGCTCTTTATGCAGTAGGTGCTAAGAGATGCAGCTAACAAAGAAAATTATTATAAATCTTCATTGTCCCTATTTATCTAATGTCTGTTCTGGCCCTAGGAACTACAGTGTGAATCAGTCTCCCTACCATTATTTTGGGAACCACCATTTAACACTGTTGCAGTTTTCTTGGAGCCAGACCAAATAGAAAGAATTCTTTTTTCAGAGAAGAGGAGCATGAGAACATGGAATGAGAACTCCTTAGGATAAATTGTAGCTGGCTGAAAAACAAAGTGATACAGATTTCTGTCACTAAAGAGGATTCTTGACAACTGAACACCTGTCTCATAGTAAGTGTTCATCTTTTATCTCCGTACTCCTGCTAGAAAGTGTCTTTCTAACCCCTTTTGTTCTGACATGGTAGGAGTCAGGATAGTGTACTCTCATGCTTTTTAATCTTTCTTTCCATTTGCTACTCTTCATCTTTTCTGGCTAAATTATATTTTGTGCAAAATGGCCAATTAATATTTCATCCAACATTTCAAGTCCTGTTTAATATTTTAAGCATCTGTGCTTCTAAGTTTCTTATGTAAGGACAATTCTTTTCAGTAGCTATTAATAAGTAGTAATTAGCCAGAAGGTAGCACACTTGGTATGAACATTGAGTGATAATTAAGTCCCTGATCTTAGTCTTAACGTGTGAATGTGTAACCATTCAAAATGTTTAAGGTGGACAATGAAGCACATGGACCCACTACTAACAGTGGAAAAATGGAGATGAAAGGGTGATAAAGAACTGCAATGTCAACACCTGATTCTGAGGGTATTACTGAGAAGCTTTAGCTAGAGATGTGGAACCAAACGAGAAAGTAGGAACATGATATTTGGTTGGTGCAATGAACATAAGAAACATGCAAACAGAAGTAAAGCCTTAAGAAAAATATTTTTTT
>NW_022311713.1:0-2628 GCF_002776525.5 Piliocolobus tephrosceles | reverse complement strand
AAGCAAGTCCATGTTAACATGGTAGAGTGGGAGAGACAAAGGAGGAAGTGCTACATACTTTTAAACAACCAGATCATGGGAGAACTCAATGACATAAGAACAGCAAGCAAAAAAATCTGCTCCTATGATTGAATCACCTACCATCAGGTCCCTTTCCCAACACTGGAAACTACAATTCAATATGAGATTTCCAAGGGGACACAGAGACAAACTAGATCATTTACCACCCGGTCCCTCCCAAATCTCATTTTCTTCTCACATTTCAAAATAAAATCATGCCTTCCCAACAGTCACCCAAAGGCTTAAATCATTCTAGCATTAACTCAAAAGTCCAAATCCAAAGTCTCATCTGAGACAGGGCAAGTCTCTTTCACCTATGAGTCTATAAAATCAATAACAAGTTAGTTATTTCCAAGATACAATGGGGATACAGGCATTGAGTAAATGTTCCCATTCTAAATGGGAAAAATTGTCCAAAACAAAGCAGCTACAGACCCCATGTAAGTCTGAAACCCAGCAGGGTGGTCATTAAATATCCAAGGTCCCAAATATTCTCCTTTGACTCCATGTCTGACATCCACGTCACACTAATGCTAGGGGTGTAATCCCAAGGCTTTGGGTAGCTCTACTCCTGTGGCTCTGCAGGGTACACCCCCACAGCTGCTTTTACAGTCTCTCATTGAGTGCCTGTGGTTTTTCCAGGAACATGATGGAAGCTGTTGCTGGATCTACAATTTTGGGGTCTGGAGGCCAGTGGCCCTCTTCTAATAGCTCCACTAGGCAGTGCCCCAGTGAAAACTATGTGTGGGGGTTCCATCCCCACATTTCTGTTGTGCACTGCCCTAGTACAGGTTTGCCATGAGGGTTCCACCCCTGCGGTAGATTTTAGCCTGTACATCCAGGAATTTCCATACACCCTTTAAAATCTAGGTGGAGGCTCCCAAGCATCAACTCTTGCCCTCTGTGCACCCACAGGCTCAACACCAAGTGGAAGCTTCCAGGGCATGGTGCTTGCCTCCTCTGAAGCAATGGCCCGAGTTGTACCTTTGCCCCTTTCAGCTGCAGTTGGAGCTGGAGTAGCTACAATGCAGGCTGCCATGTCCTGAGGCCCTGGGCTGTCCCATGAAACCATTGTTTCCTCCTAATTCTCAAGGCTTGTGATGGTATGGGCTACCCTGAAGGTCTCTGAAATGTCTTGGAGGCATTTCTTTCATTGTCTTGGCTATTAACATTTGGTACCTCTTATGCAAATTTCTGCAGCTGGCTTAAATTCTTACCTAGAAAATGGGTTTTTCTTTACAACCACATGGTCAGGCTGCAAATTCTCCACACTTTTGTGCTCTGTTTCCCTTTAAAATATAAGTTGTAGTTTCAGATAATCTCTTTGTTCATGCAAACTAGCATGTGCTATTAGAAGCAGACAGGCCACATCTTGAATGCTTTGCCACTTAGAAATATCTTCCATGAGAATTATCTCTCTCAAGTTTAAAGTTCCACAGATCTCTAGAACAGGGGCACAATGTTACCGGTCTCTTTGCTAAAGCATAGCAAGAGTGATCGTTGCTCTACTTCCTGATAAGATCCTCATTTTCATCTGAGACCACCTCAGCCTAGACTTTACTGTCCATATCACTATCAGCATTTTGGCCACAGCCACTCAACAAGTCTCTAGGAAGTTTCAAACTTTCCCCCATCTTTCTATCTTCTTCTGAGCCCTCCAAACTTCCAAGTTCTGCCCATTACCTAATTCCAAATTCACTTCCATATTTTCAGGTATCTTTATAGCAAAGCTCCACTCCCAGTACCAATTTTCTGTATTTGTTCTCACACTGCTATCAGGCAGTACTTGAGACTGGGTAATTTATGAAGAAAAGAAGTTTACTTGACTCACGGTTCTTCTTACTATGCAGGAAGCATGGCTAGGAAGCCTCAGGAAACTTACAAAAGTATGTCTTACCATGACAAAGCAGGAAACAGACAGTACAAAGTGGGAAGTGCTACACAGTTTTAAACAACCAGAGAACTTATGAGAACTCACTGTTTGTCATGAGAACAGCAAGAGGGAAATCTGCCCCCATGATCCAATCAACTCCCATCTGGTACCTCCCCCAACATTAGGAATTGCAATTCAACATGAGATTTTGGTGGGGACACAGAGTCAAACCATATTTCACATACACACACACATATGCACACACGCACCTACACACACACACACGCACACACAATAAAGGGGGCATGCCAAAGAAACACAGGAATTATTCAAGAGTCCATACTGATACAATATTGGAATAAATATATTGAGAGTAAACACATTGCTCATGCAGAAGAATTCTAGATAATTTATCTAGATTTCATTTTCAAGGAAGTAAAGCATAACTCCCTCCTTAAATATGGGCTGTCCATAGTGACTTTCTTCTAAATAATGCATGGGAACAAAAGAGGAAAAGAGTAACTTTACAATGAAGAAACCAGACAAATACTCTTTGTGATCAAGGTTCAACTCAATACTGACAAGTCTTGATAATACGAACCCTTGGAATATGATGAAAATGATGCTTCACTTTTATATTTTTCTTTCTGTAAACACATACCCTAGTTTAATCATGAGAAACATGTCAGACAGGA
>NW_022311712.1:0-1260 GCF_002776525.5 Piliocolobus tephrosceles | reverse complement strand
ATATTTCTATACTCTTGTATGTTACTGACTTTTTCAGTGCTTTATTATAGGACAATAGCTGAACAATAGAATAATTTTTTCCCTTATTATTGTTAGTTTTAATTTTTGTTTCCATTTTTTGGTTACTTTTGTTGGCTTGTTAAGTTTTGGGTTTAAAAAAATGAATAAAACAAACTACCTAAAATATTCAATGTTCATTTGAAGCATAAGTTAATAGCATCATTCCACATATCAAAACGTAGAACCTGAGGGTGCAAATTCACCCAAGGAGTAGAAACAATTCCTAAAACAAGACAGAAAACAGCTCATGATAAATGTTCCCCATGTTACAGTTTAACTTTCGTTTAAACATTTAAAATGGTTTAAAGTACATTATAGAATTACACAAATAACAAACTGGTCTATTCTCCTGTTGCTTGTACTCCCGTCATTTTAAGCTTATTTCATTAAGTGACAATAGGAATTATTAAGCTAAATGCCTACTCTGCGTATTAAAATTTTTGTATGCAAAGATTTCCAGGTTTTAACTGAAGTGAAACTTAGTAATAATCTAAGGGAATGCACAGTCACCTAGTCATGTTACTATCAGGCCACTGAGGATAATTGAGGACTGAAGGCATTTGATGAGAACAAAAATATTAGTTTCAGATTCTGTACCTAGAGAGATCTAGAATCAATGGGGGGGCAGAACAGAGAGCAGCATAGATATCCAAACTTCCAAATTCTCATACTTAAAAGCTCATCTCATGACCTTCTCAAGTTTTCTCTAGGCCTGGGTTGTGTCCGTGAAAGACAAATGCACTGGGGTATTTATATCTAATGGAGAAAATAATAAAGCAGTGCAACTGGATAGCTGTTGATGGGAGCAATTGATACTGTATAATTTGTTGATTTCATTATGTGAGCACACATATTTAATGTATACTTAATAATTAGTAGGATTTATTAATTTTATTAATAAGATGCTGAGAGTGATAATCAGCAATTAAACATTACTTGGAAAAATCACAAATGTTTCTTGGCAGTACAGAATGAGACTCACTTCCTGGACTGGGAGGGCAGAAAAAGCTCAGTTCAAAGCTGTAATCAGAATGGCAGCAAATTTTGAACTCTTAGTCTCATCACGTCTGCTACCTCAATGTCAAGACTGACTGGGAAGGAAAGGGCCTCCAATACATGAAGTTAGGAATATCTGGGTAACACATTTCAAATCTTCAATTTCTATGGCCTGCAGAAATGGTCCACTTCTCCCTGTTGAAA
>NW_022311711.1:0-989 GCF_002776525.5 Piliocolobus tephrosceles | reverse complement strand
CCCTCAAATTTCCTCCTCTGATCTTGGTAACTTCAGGTAAAGTTCTCTCATAGTGGTGTGTCTTCTTGGTGTGTGGAAGGGGTGTCATAATCCAAAAAAATTATTCATCTTACAGATCATGAGTTTTCCCAGGTCTATGAGTCTTGGGATTTTCTTCTTCTCTTTTTAGCTCTGGTGAATTCAGCGTGGCTTTTTCTATTTACATAGTTACTAGCTGTCTCTTTTTGTGGGAATTAATTTTGGGGGCGTTATTTCATCATTTTACTGACATCACTCCTCAAGGAATATTTTTATGAGTTTGCAAACCATTAAGATTTTAGAATTTAGAATATCTGCCAAATATTTAAAAAGCTGTATATTACTTAAGTGTCCTGTATAATTATTTGGTTGTGTACTGTTTCTAATAAATAATTACTATGTATTGAAGCCATGTGTTTCTAACACAAACTTTCTTGTAGGGACTGGAAGTATATGGCAGAATATAGGGACAATATAACTATACATATGGAAACTTTTTCAGATTTGTATTAAAGCATAGGTAAACTATATTATTCTACATGATATTGCATCTTTATGATGCAGAAATTATTTTCGTTGTAGGAAATGAAAGCATTTGTCCAGATCTCTGCCAATGATGGCACCGTGGTGTTTTCTCTGGGGCCAGTTGTGCAAAATCTTACAGAAGGGAAGGCTGATCTCATCGTTTCAGACTTGGCCCAGATTCCACAGAAGGTGAGTACAACCTCCAGTCCTTATTAGCAGCCATTTACACAGTGAAGAAAGTGTGACTTTTCATTTGGAATTTGAATCTCATTTTCTGCTTTGCATTAACAGGCACTACTTCTACATAAAAAATTTTAAAGCATTACAGTAGTATATGTGGGCTCAACTAATCATTTGCCTTTGAATTCTTGAAGTTACTTTGGAAATACTTCTCTTTGCTGTTATTTGTTTGTGACAAAATGAAAAGAAAATATTAAGTTCCTATC
>NW_022311710.1:0-2165 GCF_002776525.5 Piliocolobus tephrosceles | reverse complement strand
CATGGTGAAACCCCAACTCTATTAAAAATACGAAAAAAAAAAAAAAAGATAGCTAGGCGTGGTGGTGTGCACCTGTAATCCCAGATACTTGGGTGGCTGAGGCAGGAAAATCCCTTGATTCTGGGAGGCAGAGGTTACAGTGAGCCGAGATTGAGCCATTGCACTCCAGCCTCGGTGACAGAGTGAGGTGCTGTCTCAAACAAAAACAAAAACAAAAACAAAAACAAACAAAAAAAAACCTGTTATCTCCTTTTCTGTTATTTGGAAGAGTTTGGGAAGGATTGGTCGTTTAAACATTTGGTAGAATTTACCAGTAAGGCATTTGGCCCTGAGCTTTTCTTTGTGGGAAACTTTTTAGTTTTTACTTAAAGAAATTTTTTTGAGAAGGAATCTCGTTCTGTCTCCCAGCAGGCTAGTGTGCAATGGTGCAACCTGGGCTTGCTGCAACCTCTGCCTCCCGAGTTCAAGCGATTCTCCTGCCTCAGCCACCCAAGTAGCTGGGATTATAGGCACCGACGACCACCCCTAACTAATTTTTGTATTTTTAGTAGAGACGGGGTTTCCGCCATGTTGGCCAGGCTGGTCTTGAACTCCTGACCTCAGGTGATCCGCCCTCCTCAGCCTCCCAAAGTACTAAGATTATAGGTGTGAGCCACTGTGCCCGGCCTGAGAAACTTTTTAATTTTAAAATTTATTATAATTTTCAAAATTTTAGATTCAGGGGTACATAGGCAGATTTGTTACAAGGGTACAGTGTGTGATGCTGAGGATTTAGGCTTCTATTGATCCTGTCACCCAGACAGTGAACATAATACCCAATGGGAAGTTTTTCAGTCCTTGCACCCTCTCTGTTTCCTGCCTTTCTTAGTCTCCAGTGTCTATCGTTCCCATCTTTATGTTTGTGTGTACCCAATGCTTAGCGCCTGCTTATAAGTGAGAATATATGTTATTTGGGTTTGTTTCTGTGTTAATTTGCTTAGGATTTTGGCCTCCAGCTGCATCCATGTTTCTGTAAAGTACATAATTTCATTCATTCTTTTTTGGAATGGAGTCTCCCTCTGCTGACCACACTGGAGTGTAGTGGCACAATCTCAGCTCACTGTAGCCTCTACCTCCCGGATTCAAGCAATTCTCCTGCTTCAGCCTCCCCAGTGGCTGGAATTACAAGCATGTGCCATCATGCTCAGCTAATTTTTGTTGGCATAAGCCAACTGTGCCCGGCCTTAATCTCCTGTTATAGGTCCATTCCCTTTTTTTATTTCTTGAGTCAGACTCAGTAGTGTGTGTCCATTTCATGTAGGTTATCTAATTTTTGGGCATACAATGGTTTATATTATTTCTTTGTAATTCTTTTTATTTCTTTAAGTCAGTAGTAACATTTTCTCTTTCATTCTGGTTTGAATAATAATTTCAGTCTTCTCTCTTTTTTTTTCACTGGTAGTCTAGCTAAAAGTTGGTCAATTTTGTTGATATTTTCAAATAAGAAAGTTTTTTTGTTTGTTTGTTTGTTTTAATGGAGTCTTGCTGTGTCACCCCGGCTGGAGTGCAGTGGCACGATCTCGGCTCACTGCAACCTCTGCCTCCTGGATTCAAGCAGTTATCCTGTCTCAGCCTCCTCAGTAGCTGGGATTACAGGTGCCTGCCACCACAGCCAGCTAATTTTTGGGTTTAGAAGAGATGGGGTTTCACTATGTTGGCCAGGATGGTCTTGAACTCCTGACCTCAAATGATTTGCCTGCCTCAGGCTCCCAGAGTGCTGGGATTACAGGGATGAGCCACCATGCCTGGCATGTTTGTTTGTTTGTTTGTTTTTTGACAGGGTCTCACTCTGTTGCTCAGTCTGTCATGTAGTGGCACAATTACAGCTCACTGCAACCTTGACCATCTGGGCTCAAGCGATTCTCCTGCCTCAGCGTCCCATGTAGCTGGGACCACAGGCACACTCACTCTGCCACATGTGGCTAATTTTTAAAAATTTTTTGTAGAGACAAAGTCTCACTTTGTTGCCCAGGCTGGTCTTGAACTCCTGAGCTCAAGCGATCCTCCCACTTCTGTTTCCTAAAGTGCAGGAATTACAGACATGAGCCATCATATCTGGCCAGGATTTGTTGTTGTTTGTTTGCTTAGTGACTATTCTGAACTAATTTTGTAAGGCCTGTGCTCTT
>NW_022311709.1:0-2028 GCF_002776525.5 Piliocolobus tephrosceles | reverse complement strand
GGGCTGGAGTGCAGTGGCCGGATCTCAGCTCACTGCAAGCTCTGCCTCCCGGGTTTATGCCATTCTCCTGCCTCAGCCTCCGGAGTAGCTGGGACTACAGGCGCCCGCCACCTCGCCCGGCTAGTTTTTGTATTTTTAGTAGAGACGGGGTTTCACCGTGTTAGCCAGGATGGTCTCGATCTCCTGACCTCGTGATCCGCCCATCTCGGCCTCCCAAAGTGCTGGGATTACAGGCTTGAGCCACCGCGCCCGGCCTGTTGTCCTATTCTCTAGGAAAGGGCTTCTTGCCTTTTTTTCCCCCAAGATCAAGTACACCTCCTCATTGAAAATTTTCCTAATCACCCCAGTCAGTCTGAGATATCTCCCTTCACCCCCTCGTTCTTATACTTATTTGTGAGGACTAGGCTCTGATTGTTTTTTTATCTTGCCCAAATTTCTATCTAAGGGGTCTGGGAAGTCATGCCCTACAAACCATAAATTCTCATCAGATGGGTTTTATTTAACCCTGTGTATCATGACTTACTTTCCAATCTGACTCTGGCATAACAAGGAAGAAAATCACAACATTTTACTCCAAAACATATTTCTCTGTCATATCTTGAAATGGCCCTGCAAAGCCTTCCCTTGTGGGAAAAATCCGCATTCCATAGAGAATCCCCTTTCCCCTTTGTTTTCCTTCCTTCCTTTCCAGATCCAGGAGATAATCAACTAAGAGCCAGGCACTCTTTTAAGTCCGATAAGAAACATTTTACAACCTGCTCTCTCTGAAGTCTGCTATCTGAGAGCTTCCTCTGCACAATAAAACTTGGTCTCTGCAATCCTTTATCTTAACCTGAAGATTTCCTTTCTATTGATCCCAGGTCTTCAGATAAACTCAACCAACTGCCAACCAGAAAATGTTTAAATTTACCTATAGCCTGGAAGTACTCCCACTCCCTCTTTGTGTTGCCCCGCCTTTTTGAACCAAACCAATGTATTTCTTAAATGTATTTGAATGATGTCTCATGCCTCCCTAAAATAAATAAAACCAAGTCACACCTCAACCACCTTGGACACATGTTCTCAGGACTTCCTGAGGGCTGTGTCACGGGCCATGGTCACTCATATTTGGCTCAGAATAAATCTCTTAAGATATTTTACAGGGTTTGACTCTTTTCATCAACATTTACAATAAAGAATTTATTACTTTGTACCATTATTATCTATGTCTTATTTTCCTAGTAGCATATAAACTTCTTGGTAACAAGACTCGGATATTTTTGTAGTATGTTCATTGTTTTACTAACATATAGTGGGAATTTAATAAACGTTTAGATGAATGTTGAATGAAGATGAACAAAAACAAAACCCTTTACATGTGCTCCATATTCTGGGGCACCTTTTTCTAGGAGTGACAGTCCACATATTTATCAGTCAGTGCGGCAGCATGGCCTAGGTGCTGATAAGTCAGAACTTTTCTGTACCTTAGTATTCTCATTTATAAAATGGGGAGTTACATCATAGTTTATTGAAAACATTAGTGTAGTTAACATCAGTAAATTGCCCATATATTCAAAGCATTAATATGACTTTTTATTAAAATACGCTATGCAGTTATTGTGATATGTACATACTAAATAGCTTATTAGCCAGTCAGCTCCTTAAAGGGCAAGATAATTATGCTTTTTATACACCAATATATCTATAACATAAATAGTCTGGCTCATCAGAAGGAATCCAATATGTACTTATTAAAAGAATGGTAAATAATTGGATGAAAGAAGGAAGGAAGGCAGGCAGGCAGGCAGGCAGGCAAGAAAGGGAGGGAGGAATGCTTTGTATAGATCAGCACTGTCCAATAGAATTTTCTGCACTAACGGGCATTTTCTGTATCTGTGCTGTACAGTACAAGAGCCACGTATGACTACTGAACACTTCTAATGTGTGTGGTACAACTAAAGAATTGAATTTGGCCGTGCGCGGTGGCTCAAGCCTGTAATCCCAGCACTTTGGGAGGCCGAGACGGGCGGATCACGAGGTCAGGAGATC
>NW_022311708.1:0-2100 GCF_002776525.5 Piliocolobus tephrosceles | reverse complement strand
TATATATATATATATATATATATATATATATATATATATATATATATGTATGTATATGCAAAATATATCTGTTTTTTAGAAGTGTACATATTTTTTTTTACAAAACGTACTTTTTATGCGCACTAATATGCAATAAAATATTCTTCTTATTTTTGATTGCTTATAGTTATATTCACATGTGGTGAAGAAATGAAGGCATGTGTACATATATGTAAATATGTGTGTGTGTATATTTATATGTATATATGTACATATATATATATATATATATATATATATTTATTGTTTACCTCTTTTTTGTTAACTTAAAAAAATAACTAACAATATTACAGTCTGCTTTTGTTGCAAAGGCACACTGGGGAAATAAACATATATATATATATATATATATTGTACCCACATGAATGTTTGCTTGTATTATTAAAAAAAATAAATTTATAAAAATACCACGCATGTATAATACGTAGTATATATGTTATGTCTTATGTCGTTATGTTGTAATTTAAAAATAAAATGACAGTATAAAAAATGACAGTATAAAAAATGACAGTGAAAAAAAAAAAAGAAAAAAAATTAGTGAGCACTCTTGACCATTTAATTTAACACTTTACCGAATTGTTTTTCATTTCGTTTACATGCACTGAGAACATAATTAAACTTCATAAGTTTTAATAAGAACATTTTTATCAATATATGTATACTTATGTTTGTTATATAAAAGAGACGGCTGTTTGTTTATTCCTGAATGGTCCTGCTTCGAAAGATATATATCTGGGACTGTATTAGCTTGATGATATAAATCATGGTATTGTTTTTGTACAATATTAATAGGAATACAAATATTGAGACTATAAACATTGTTAAAGTTTTGATTATTTGTAAAAAGATCTAACATATTTTTTTTCCTGACTGTTCATACAAAAAAAATTGATATCAATAAAATATTCGATTTGTACTACATCACTTTGAAAAGTTGGTATTATTTCATCATTTAAAATAATATTTACATTTTTTTCTGAACAATATAATGTAGAAATATTTTTTTGTAAAAGTGTTTTTTTATTCGATATGGTGTTATATGGAGTGATAGGTTCAATACGGGTCACTGTTGTTGTTTCTGATTCTGAAGTAGGTACAGAAACAAGTTCTAACGTTTTATCATATTTTTCATCAAATTCTAAAATATCATCTTCACCGAGTGCATTATTTTTAATTAATTTAAAAAAGTTATTATTTATTTTTATTTTTTTCTTTTCTATTTAAACATATATCAACATGTATTGTATATATCTCTATTTGTTTAAATTCAAATTTTATATTTATAAAATCATCACAAGAAAATGTATTTGTTACTGTATTGTTAATACCGTCAAGAAGAGTAACTAAACAAATATGTTTATTATTCATATTAATTCTGTAAACATTTTTATCAAGTTTTTTTTTTTTTTTTATTTTGCAAATTTTGCTCTATTATGTCATTATTTACATTTTTTTTCAACATTATTTGTACTATCACTATGTATACATGACAATGTTTTTATTTTTTTTTTTGTATTAAAACAGTTAAACAAGTTTTTTTTGTACATATTTTTTATTATTATATTAATTTTTTCAACTTCTTTATCATAATATGTTACTTTTTTTTTATCACTCAAATTCGATTTTTTATTTATTTTAGTTTTGTTTTTTTATAGCTGGAAATGTGTTATTTTGTGTGTTAGTATGGGGATCTTCATTGTTATGTGTGATCGTTGTGTTGGGGGTATTTATTGTATCAGTTTGACTCGATGTGACGAGTGACTTATCTGACTTATCTGACTTATCTGACTTATCTGATTTTTCTGACTTATCTGATTTTTCTGGCTTATGTGATTTTTCTGGCTTATGTGATTTTTCTGGCTTATGTGATTTGTTTGATTTGTTTGATTTGTCTGACTTGTATGATTTGTTTGACTTTTCTGACCCGTCTGATGTATCTAATTCTTCCAAGGCAGTACCCATCGTAGCTTCATGCATTTCCCCTATATTTTCATCGTTATGTGAATAGTTACATTTTTTTTATGACCAAATTATCGAACCATCTCGTAGGAACATACTTTA
>NW_022311705.1:0-1700 GCF_002776525.5 Piliocolobus tephrosceles | reverse complement strand
TTTTCACTTCATTTTGAGAAGGAGTCTTGCTCTGTCACCCAAACTGGAGTACAGTGATGTGATCTCAGCTCCCTACAACCTCTGCCTTCTGGATTCAAGTGATTCTCCTACCTCAGCCTCCAGAGTAGCATTACAGGCACCTGCCATCATGCCCAGCTAATTTTTGTATTTTTGGAGACATGGGGTTTCACCATGTTAGCCACCTGGCCTCAGGTGATCCACCTGCCTCAACCTCCCAAAGTGTGAGCCACCACGCCCAGCTGTAATTTTCACTTATGATGGATATCCATGGAACTGAGTAAGATCTAAGTTACTTTTGAAAAAAACCCTTCATTGTTAAAAAGTATAACATTGATAAAATTTATGCACAGGTATGATTTATTACAGCATAATTGGTAAATCCAAGAAATCAAAACCACCAGCAACAGAGAATAGGTAAGCCAATTATTCTACATCTATATAATGGGTACTGTGCAGCTATAAAAAGAATGAGGCAGGTCTCTATTTTCATGTCAAAATGTATCTATAGAATACTGTAGGATAAAAAAAAAAGACAGTCAAAACGTACCGAATAATTCCATGTTTTGCTTATAAAAATGGAACTTAACTGTTTACAAAAAGATCTAGAATTTTATATATTTAGTCCTGAGGAGTAGAAACAGAGGAGTGGGAGAAGGGAAGTGTTTTACAACTGGCTTGTGTTATATTGCTTTATTTTTATTTTTATTTTTTGAGATGGAGTCTCACTGTGTCATCCAGGCTGGAGTGCAGTGGTGTGATTTTGGCTCATTGCAACCTCTGCCTCCTGGGTTCAAGGGATTCTCCTGTCTCAGCTTCCTGAGTAGCTGGGATTACAGGTGTGCGCCACCACCCCTAGCTAATTTTGGTATTTTTAGTAGTGATGGAGTTTCACAATATTGGCCAAGATGGTCTTAAACTCCTGGCCTCAAGTGATCTGCCTGTCTCAGCCTCCCAAACTGTTGGGATTACAGGTGTGAGCCACCATGACTGACCCTTATATTGCTTTAATATATCAAAAAGTCAACAGAAGTTCTATTAACTTTTCTTTTTTTTTTTTTTTTTTTTTTTTTTTGAGACAGAGTCTCACTCTGTCACCCAGACTGGTGTGCAGTGGTGTAATCTCAGCTCACTGCAAGCTCTGCCTCCTGGGTGCACACCATTCTCCTGCCTCAGCCTCCCGAGTAGCTGGGACTACAAGCACCCACCACCATGCTCAGCTATTTTTTTGTATTTTCAGAAAAGACGGGGTTTCACGGTGTTAGCCAGGAGGGTCTCGATCTCCTGACCTCATGATCCACCTGCCTCGGCCTCCCAAAGTGCTGGGATTACAGGTGTGAGCCACCGCAGCTGACCCTATTAACTTTTCATTGGAAAAGGTAACTTTTTGAAAAGTTACTAAAAAACGTTTTCCTTTTAAATATTCACAACTTAGATTACCTGAGCCCGAGAAAGTTGTAGTCCCTTGGAAGAAATAAAATATTTCTTCCAAATCGTTTTCAAAAAGGTAACCACAATGACTTTGATCAAAATAAACAAAAGCCATTAACAGATCTCTGTTAATTGTGATTATTTGAGTCTTTTCTTTTTCCTAAGAAAATAGAGAAGTAGAAGATAGTATTCAAATTTTTTTATGCCTGAAAAGTGAGAAACGGGGACTGTGCATAAAATAGCAATAATCT
>NW_022311704.1:0-1695 GCF_002776525.5 Piliocolobus tephrosceles | reverse complement strand
GGCGAGATCCAGGAGAAGCTGCTGTCGGCCGAGCGCGCCGTCACCGGCTACACCGACCCCTACACCGGGCAGCAGATCTCCCTCTTCCAGGCCATGCAGAAGGACCTCATCGTCAGGGAGCACGGCATCCGCCTGCTGGAGGCCCAGATCGCCACGGGCGGCGTCATCGACCCCGTGCACAGCCACCGCGTGCCCGTGGACGTGGCCTACCGGCGCGGCTACTTCGACGAGGAGATGAACCGCGTCCTGGCGGACCCCAGCGACGACACCAAGGGCTTCTTCGACCCCAACACGCACGAGAACCTCACGTACGTGCAGCTGCTGCGCCGCTGCGTGCGCGACCCGGACACCGGGCTCTACATGCTGCAGCTGGCAGGCCGGGGCTCCGCCGTGCACCAGCTGAGCGAGGAGCTGCGCTGTGCCCTGCGGGACGCCCGCGTGACGCCAGGCTCGGGCGCCCTGCGGGGCCAGAGCGTCTCCGTCTGGGAGCTCCTCTTCTACCGCGAGGTGTCCGAGGACCGGCGCCAGGACCTGCTAAGCAGATACCGGGCGGGCACGCTGAGCGTGGAGGAGCTGGGCGCCACCCTCACCTCGCTGCTGGCCCAGGCCCAGGCCCAGGCCGAGGCCGGGAGCCCGCGCCCAGACCCCCGGGAGGCCCTGCGTGCAGCCACCATGGAGGTCAAGGTGGGCCGCCTCCGGGGGCGCGCGGTGCCCGTGTGGGACGTGCTGGCGTCCGGCTACGTGAGTGGGGCCGCTCGGGAGGAGCTGCTGGCCGAGTTTGGCTCAGGGACTCTGGCCTTGCCCGCACTGACCCGCCGGCTGACCGCCATCATCGAGGAGGCCGAGGAGGCCCCCGGGGCCCGGCCGCAGCTCCAGGACGCCTCACGGGGCCTGCGGGAGCCAGGGCCAGCCGGGCAAGGGGACGGCGACTCGGGGCGCTCCCCGGGCCAGGGCGAGGGAGAGGGCGAGGCCGAGGAGGCCCCTGCCGCCGCCCGCCGCCAGGAGCAGACCCTGCGTGGTGCCACCATGGAGCTGCAGCGCGGGCAGTTCCAGGGGCGGCCGGTCTCCGTGTGGGACGTCCTCTTCTCCTCGTACCTGAGCGAGGCCCGCCGAGACGAGCTCCTGGCCCAGCATGCGGCCGGCGTCCTGGGCCTGCCTGACCTCGTCGCCGTCCTCACCCGGGTCATCGAGGAGACCGAGGAGCGGCTCAGCAAGGTGTCCTTTCGAGGCCTGAGGCGCCAGGTGTCCGCCTCCGAGCTGCACACGTCTGGGATCCTGGGCCCCGAGACCCTGAGGGACCTGGCCCAGGGCACTAAGACGCTGCAGGAGGTGACGGAGATGGACTCGGTCAAGCGCTACCTGGAGGGCACCAGCTGCATCGCGGGCGTCCTGGTGCCCGCCAAGGACGAGCCCGGCCGCCAGGAGAAGATGAGCATCTACCAGGCCATGTGGAAGGGCGTGCTGCGGCCGGGCACGGCCCTGGTGCTGCTGGAGGCGCAGGCGGCCACCGGCTTCGTCATCGACCCCGTGCGCAACCTGAGGCTGTCCGTGGAGGAGGCCGTGGCCGCGGGCGTGGTGGGTGGCGAGATCCAGGAGAAGCTGCTGTCGGCCGAGCGCGCCGTCACCGGCTACACCGACCCCTACACCGGGCAGCAGATCTCCCTCTTCCAGGCCATGCAGAAGGACCTCATCGTC
>NW_022311703.1:0-4605 GCF_002776525.5 Piliocolobus tephrosceles | reverse complement strand
GAAATGGAATTCAGAATGAAATAGAATGGAATGAATTGGAAAGGAAAGGAATGGAATATGGAAAGGACTGGAAAAGAATAGAATGGAATGAAGTGGAATGAAATATGGAACGGAATGGAACAGAAGAGAACGAAATGAAACATGAAATGGAATGGAATGGAAATGAAGGGAATGGAATGAAGTGGAAAGGAATATTTAAAGGAATGGAATATTATATGGAAAGTAGGGGAAAGGAATTGACTGTGGAATGGCATGAAATGGAATATAAAATGGAATGGAATATGAAATGGGATGGAAACGAATGGAATGGAACGCATGTGGAACGGAATGGAATGGAATGGAATATGGAATGGAATAAGGAATGGAATGAAATGTAATAGAAAAAGGAATGGACTGGAATGGAATAAAATGAAATAGAAGGGAATATGGAATGGAATGGAATATGGAACGGAATAGAATGGAATATGGAATAAAATGGAATGGAATGGAATAGAATGGAATGGAATGGAATATTAAATAGAATGGGACATGGAATGGAATGGAATGGTATATGGAATGAAATTGAAAATGGAATGGAATGGAATAAGAAATGGAATGGAATGGAATAATAAATGGAATGAAATGGAATATGGAATGGAATGGAATAGGGAATGGAATACACAATGGAATGGAATACGAAATGCAATGAAACGAAACGGATGAAACATAACAGAATGGAACACATTAGGATATCCAAAGCAAGGGAAAAGAATGGAATGGAATGCAATGGAATATGGAATGGAATGCAATATTGAATGGAATGGAAAGTTATATGGAATGGAAGGGAATATGAAATGGAATGGAATATGGAATGGAAAGGAAAATGGAATGCAATGGAATATGAAATGGAATGCAATGGAAGGCTATATGGAATGGAATGGAAAGAATTGATAAGAATATGGAATGGAATGGAAAATGGAATGGAATGGAATGGTATATAGAATGGAATGGAAAGGAAAACGGAATGGAATGGAATGTAATATGGAATGGAATAGAATGGTACATGGAATGGAATGGAATATGGAATGGGGTGGAATGCAATGGAATGGAATATGGAACGGAATGGAATGGAATGAAATGGAATTCAATGGAATATGGAATGAAATGGAATGGAATATGAAATGGAATCGATTGGAATGGGACGGAGTGGAGTGGAATGGAAAGGAATGTTATTAAATGGAATATTGAACAGATGGAATGGAATGGAATGGAATATGCAACGGAAAGGAATATGGAATGGAATGAAGTGGAATATGCAATGCAATGGAATATGAAATGGAATCGAACAGGGAATGGAATGGAATGGAATATGGAATGGAATGGAAGGGAATATGGAATGGAATGGAATGGCATAGACTGGAATGTGAAAAGGAAAAAATGGAATAGAATGGAAAGGAATATAGAATGTAATGGATGGGAATGGAATATGCAGTGGAATAGAATGGTATGGAATGGAATATGGAATGGAATGAAATACGAAACGGAAAGAAAAGGAACGAAATTGAATGCAACGGAATGAAATGGTCTATGGAATGCAATGGAACACGGAAGGCAATGGAATGGAATGGAATATGGAATAGAATGGAATACTAAATGGAATGGAATATGAAATGGAATGGAATAGAAAGGAATGGAACATGGAAGGGAATGTACTGGAATGGAATTGAAAAGAATATTGAATGGAATTGAATAAGGAAAGGAATAGAATATGAAATGAAATTGAATTTCGAATGGTATAGGAAGGAATGGAATATAGAAAGGATTTGAATATGGGATGGAAGGAAATAAGGAATGGAGTGGAATGGAATATGGAATGGAATGGAATATGGAATGGAATGGAATATGGAATGAAAAGGAATAAGGAATGGAACGGAATGGAATGGAATGGAATATGGAATGGAATGGAACGGAATATGGAATGGAATGGAATGGAATAGAATGGAATATGGAATGGAATGGAATGAAATGAAATAGAATGGAATGGAATGGAATGGACTATGGAATGAAATGGAATGAATTATGGAATGCAATGGAACGGAATGGAATATGGAATGGAGTAGGATGGAATGGAATGGAATGGAACAGAATGGAAGGGAATAAGGAATGGAATGGAATGAAATAAGGAATAGAATGGAATACAATGGAAAGGAATGGAATATGGAATCGAATGGAATGGAATGGAATGGCAAGAAATATGAAATGGATGGAATATAGACTGGAATGGAATATGGAATGGAAAAGAATGGAATGGAATATGGAATGGAATGGAATGGAATATGGATAGGAATGGAAGACAATGGAATGAAATGGCATATGACATGGAATGGAATGGAGTGTAATGTAATGGAATGGAAGAGAATGGAATGTGGAATGGAATGGAATGGAATAAAAAGAATGGAATGGATTATGGAATGAAATGGAATGGAATGGAATGGAAAGGAATGGAATGGAATGGAATATAGAATGGAATGGAATGGAGTGAAATGTTATATGGAATGGAATGGAAAGGAATATGGAATGGAATGAAATAAGAAAAGGAATGAAATGGAATGGAAAGGAATGGAGTTGAATATGCAATGGAATGAAATATGGAACGGAATGGAGGGAACAGAATGTAATGGAACGGAATATGGATTGGAATGGAATATGGAATGGAATGGAATATAGAATGCAATGGAATGGAATGTTATGGAATGCAATGGAATGGAATATGGAATGGAAGAGAATGGAATGGAGTGGAATATGTAACGAAATGGAATGGAAGGAAATGGAATGGAATGGAATGGAGTGGAAAATGGAATGGAATAGAAATTGGAATGGAATAGAATATGGAAGGCAATGGAATGGATTTGAATGGAATGGAATATGGATTTCAACGGAATATGGAATGGAATGTAATATGGAATGGATCGGAATATGGAATGGAATGGAATGGAATATGGAACGGAAGGGAATAGAAAGGTGTGGAAAATTGAACAAAATGGAATGGAACGGAATGGAATGCAATGAAATGGAGTCGAATATGAAATGGAATAGAACGTGGAATGGAATAGAATATGGAAGGCAATGGAATGGATTTGAATGGAATGGAATATGCAATTTAAAGGAATATGGAATGGAATATAATATAGAATGGATCGGAATATGGAATTGAGTAGAATGGAATGGTATATGGAATGGAATGGATGAGAATATGGAATGGAATGAAATATGGAATGTAATGGAATGGAATATGGAGTGGAAAGGAGTGGAATGGAATATAGAATGGAATGAAACAGAATGGAATAAAATGGAATATGCAATGGAATGGAAAGGAATAGGGAATGGCATGGAATAAGGAATGAAAGGAAATAAAATGGAAAGGAATGGAGTTGAATATGGAAAGGAATGGAATATGGAACAGAATGGATGGAACGCAATAGAATGTAAGGGAATGGAACGGCATATGGATTGGAATGGTATATGGAATGGAATGGAATGGAACGGAATGGAATGCAATGGAATATGGAATGGAAGAGAATGGAATGGAGTGGAAAATGGAATGAAATGGAATGTTACGGAAAGGAATGGAATGAAATGGAGTCGAATGTGAAATGGAATGGACAGTGGAATGGAATAGAATATGGAAGGCAATGGAATGGATTTGAATGGAATGGAATATGAAATTTAAAGGAATATGGAATGTAATGTAATATGGAATGGATCGGAATATAAATTGGAGTAGAATGGAATGGCATATCGAATGGAATGGCATTTGGAATGTAATGTAATATGGTATGGAATGGAATGGAATAGAATATGGAATAGAATGGTATATGGAATGGAATGGAATGGGAGATGGAATGGAAAGGAAAAGAATGGAATATAGAATGGAATGAAATGGAACGGAATGAAATGGAATATATAATGGAATGGAAAGGAATATGGAATGGCATGGATTAAGGAATGAAATGAAATGGAATGGAAAGGAATGGAGTTCAGTATGTAATGGAATGGAATATGGAACATAATGGATGGAACGCAATGGAATGGAATGGAATGGAACGGAATGGAATGAATGGCATATGGATTGGAATGGCATATGGAATAAAATGGAATGGAATGGAATGGAATGGAATGGAATGGAATGGAATGGAATGGAATATGGAATGGAAGAGACTGGAATGGATTGGAAAATGGAACGGAATGGATTGGAAAGAAATGGAATGGAATGAAATGAAGTCGAATATGAAATGGAATAGAAAGTGGAATGGTACAGAATATGGAAGGCAATGGAATGGATTTGAATGGAATGGAATATGGAATTTAACGGAATATGGAATGAAATGTAATATAGAATGGATCGGAATATGGAATGGAGTAGAATGGAATGGTATATGGAATGCAATGGTATATGGAATGGAATAGAATATGGAATGGAATGGAAAGGAACGGAATATGAAATGGAATGAAATATTTAATGGAATGGAATGGAATATGGAATTGAAAGGAATCGAATGCAATATAGCATGGAATGGACTGGAATGGAATGGAATTGAATGAAATGGAGTGAAATGCAATATGAAT
>NW_022311699.1:0-2883 GCF_002776525.5 Piliocolobus tephrosceles | reverse complement strand
ATAAGGGTACAATACTTAACTAAGCACTATTTAACACTAATAAAAACAAAAAAGTCAATGCTTAAATTGCAATCGAAGCTATGTATGCAATTGAAAAAAAAATAATAACTGGTGAGGCGAGAAAAGAAAATATGCATGAGAAAAATGAAATACAAAAAATATATATACAGTATACGGATAAAAATAAAAAAAAAAGTACAGTTAAAGAAAAAGAAAAAGACAAAACGCCTATGATTCAAGAAGAAGAAAAAAAAAACAAGAATTTTATAATTTACAATATAAAAAATTTAGAAAAGAGTAAAAAAAAAAAAAAAAATGAGCTTAATAATCAAATAGAGTACACATCAATTAAAAACACAAAAAAAAATAATAGACTAGTAAAAATTCATTCTGACAGTAATAATCATAATAATAATCATAATAATATTACTAATGAAATAAACAATAATTATATTAGTAAAAGTAATACTGATGATATGAACAATAGTAACAATATAAACAATAATAATAATAATATCAACGAAAATAAAATTATTAGTGACAATAACAGTATTAATAAAAATATTACGATTAACAGTAGCAATATTAGCAATAATAATAATATCAACGAAAATAAAATTATTAGTAACAATAACAGTATTAACAAAAATAATTACTACAGTAATCATAATAGTAACAACAATAATAACAGCTGTTGTAGATATGTGCATTGTAAAAATGTTTTACATGATAATTTTGATAAAAAAATAAAAAATAAAAAATTGGAAAATGATAAAGAACTAATAAACAAAGTTAATTTTGAAAAAAATCGTAATATTACTATTAGTAGTAATAGCAGTAATAATATTAATAGCAATTGTAACAGCAGTAATAACATTAATAGCATTTATAATAGTAATACTAATATTTGTGATTGTTTGGATAATTATAATGAATGTGTTGATGGGGTAAAAAATAACAAAAAAAAATCGAAACTGTACTATTCAAATGATAAAGCCATTTTAAATGACATGTTCATACGAGAAAAAATACACAATTCAAATGACAAATGCATTAATAAAAATATGGAGAATTATGCAGATACAAACTGTTATATTGATATTAGCACATACCAAGATTTATACGCAGAACATGATAGTAAAGTTGATATCAGTAAATCAAGTATAGATCATAATTTTTTTAAACGAAAAAAACATAACGTGAATCGTATTGATGATATATCTTTTAATAACTTCCGTTATAATGCGTCATTAAGTGATGGGTCATACGTTTATAGGAAATATAATGGTATGTCATGTGACGACATGTCACATGATGAAACGATACATGACGACATACCAAATGACGATATACCACGCGATGAAATTTCATATAGTAACAAAAAATACAAATCTGATAAAATAAAACGATTTGTTTTTATTGTTTTAAACGGATGCTTAGTTGTTTTTTTAGCTGTGGCCAATAATATATGCGGAAGAATGAGAAATAGAGTTTTAAAAAATTTTGACAGTTTAACTGCATCATACAATGCTATAGTATATGTGCTAATTTATTTAATTTTGTGCCTTTTGTATTATAGACTAGGGAGTATTAAAGCAGGACATTGGTATTATATATATCCATGTATGCGAAAATTATATAAAAATGATAGAAAAAATTATGATAGTAGTAACAGAAAAAGAACAAAAAAGAAGTTACCTTTAAATAATGCGATGGAGTTAAATATTTACCAAAAGAATAAAAAAAGCAAAAATGGAACAATGAAATATGTTAATACTCATAAAAAAAAGATATATGATCCGTTGTTAGAAAATGTATATAGTGATGCTATTAATGAAAGCAGTTATGATTATTCTACTGAAGATAACGCTGCATGGGTTAAAGTAGAAGACACGTGTAAGAATAACTATATTGTTAAATGTGCAAACAATCATGTAGGTAAGTATACTAATAAATTTGCAACTAAAAATGAACATACATTAAAATATGGTAACAATGAAGCAGTGCATATGTGTACATCTCACCAAAAACCTAACAAAATAAACAAAAGTGAATTGTATGAAAGTAAAAAGTTAAATGATAATGGTGCCTATTATATTGAAGATAAAAAAACGCTAAAAAGTGATTTAAACATTGAATATTCTGATAAAAAATGGAATAGCAAATTATGTGATAATCATATATATGAATCCAAAGGAAGGGTAAGAAATGAAGTGAAAACAATGGGAGAAATATCATCAAATAAAATTTTACCATATAATGAGTATAAAATAAAATATTTTCCAGATGATTACGAATATAATAAATACAATATATGTATGATAAATAACAAACAATACGAAAAAAGAAATAAATCACAAATGAGTATAAAAGATAAGTGGGTAAGCATGGGGGCTTATAAATATGTTATTGTTATAGCTATAATTGATATAATGTCTAACACTTTGTATTTTGTATCTCAACAAGCTATACCATTAACTATATTATTATTACTGAATCAAATGAATTTTATTTTTTCTATTATATTATCTGCTTTAATATTAAAAAGAAAATATAATATACACCATGTTATATCTGTTATAATTGTATTGATTGGATATCTTTTTTTTATTTCCCTTACGTATATAAAGAAAATATAAATGTGACTTTGTATAACACAATAGTTAAGAATTATTCTAATTTTAATTTATTCACTGGTTTAAATGATAGCATATACAATATAAATGTAGCAAATGTTTATAATAATAGTATATTAGGAAGCAGCCATGATGGTACATATGATAGTAGTAATGGTACGTATACTAATACTGAGGATTCTTCTTTTGATTCTGTAAATGTTCCTAAATTTAGTCTATTTACATCAGTTGTCTATTGTTTACTCTC
>NW_022311698.1:0-1290 GCF_002776525.5 Piliocolobus tephrosceles | reverse complement strand
CTAACACGGTGAAACCCCGTCTCTACTAAAAATACAAAAAACTAGCCAGGCGAGGTGGCGGGCGCCTGTAGTCCCAGCTACTCCGGAGGCTGAGGCAGGAGAATGCATAAACCCGGGAGGCGGAGCTTGCAGTGAGCTGAGATCCGGCCACTGCACTCCAGCCTGGGCGACACAGCAAGACTCCGTCTCAAAAAAACAAAACAAAACAAAAATAAAAGATAAAGACAGCATATGCATTCGTTTTCTTTTGCTGCAAAACAAATTACGTCAAATTTAGCTCCTTAAAACTATGAACATTTATTATCTCAGTCTCTGTGGGTTAACAATCTGGAGCAGCATAGCTGGGTACCTCTGGTTCAGAGTCTCTCACAAGGCTACTGTCAAGGTGTCAGCGAGATGGCATCATCTGAGGATGACCAGAGTGGGGAAGGTCCACTTTCAAGCTCATTTATGTGGCTGTTGGTCAAAGGCCTCAGTTTGTTGCTACATGGGCTTCTTCTTAAGGCTGCTCATGATAAGGCAGCTGGCTTCCCACAGGGCAAGGTATTCAAGAGAGGGAGGTAGACGGACAGAAACTGACCAAAACAGAAGGTGTAGCCTTTTATAACCTAACTGCTTTACCTCTGGATATTCCTCTGGTCTCACAGACCAATCCTGGTGCAATATGGGAGGGGACTGCCTAAGGGCCTGATAGCAGAAGATGGGGATCACTGGAAACCATTTTGGAAGCAGGCTACCATAATGTATACGGCAAAAATTAAGTTTTCCAAGATTATCCTTGAAAATCCCACAAATAGGCTGGGTGTGGTGGCTTACACCTGTAATCCCAACACTCTGGGAGGCCAAGGCAGGCAGATCTTCTGAGGTCAGGAGTTCAACACCAGCCTGGCCAATATAGTGAAACTCTGTTTCTACTAAAAATATGAAAATCAGCCAGGTGTGGTGGTGGGCGCCTGTAGTCCCAGCAACTCGGGAGGCTGAGGCAAGAGAATCACTGGAAACCATGAGGCAGAGTAAGCCAATATCACGACACTGCACTCCAGCCTGGGCCACAGAGTGAGACTTTGTCTCAAAAAGGAAGGAAGGAAGGAAGGAAGGAAGGAAGGAAGGAAGGAAGGAAGGAAAGAAGGAAGGAAGGGAGGGAAAGGAAGAAAGAAAGAAAAGAAAGAAAGAGAGAGAGAAAGAAAGAGAAAGAAAGAAAAAGAAAGAAAGAAAGAAAGAAAGAAAGAAAGAAAGAAAGAAAGAAAGAAAGAAAGAAAGAAAGAAAGAAAGAAAGAAAGAAAGAGGGAG
>NW_022311697.1:0-2373 GCF_002776525.5 Piliocolobus tephrosceles | reverse complement strand
TCATACTGGGAACCACCATAGTGCTCATACTGGGAACCACCATAGTGGTCATACTAACAGCGGTCATCACCATAGTGGACGTAGTAGTACTCACATCAGTCATAACCGTTGTAGTAATAGTAATTATAACGGGTTTTCCTCAAATGATAATTATATGTACAACAACATTAGTGATAACAATTCATACAACGACCATATGTCAAACCTACACATAAAAAGAAATACGAACCAACAGCTGTATGGTAATCCGTTTAATAACAAGAATACGATAAAAAATAATTATACGTCAAATAACAAAATGACAATAGAAAATAAAAATAAAAACCATGCTAAAAAAGAAAAGAAAAAAAAATACCCAGGAGATGACTGACTTGTTTTATATTTCAAATTAATGTATATACATATGTATGCACGTATACACGTACACACAGACGTACTATTGTGTTATTTTAACACACGATATATATATATATATATATATATGT
Source organism: Piliocolobus tephrosceles (assembly GCF_002776525.5). NCBI lineage: Eukaryota > Metazoa > Chordata > Mammalia > Primates > Cercopithecidae > Piliocolobus > Piliocolobus tephrosceles. The sequence goes on along the minus strand of NW_022311697.1, from coordinate 1,888 downwards.
GAAAGTTACTATTTAAAAAAAAGGAAAAAAAAAAAAAAACAAAACATAAAAAAAAGAAAAAAAAACCAAAAAAAAAAGACTTTTGAAATATAAAAAAAGCTTGCATTCGTTTATTAATATATATATTAAGTTTTACGTTTGTATGTTTAGCAAACAAACCTCTCTCTCTCGCTCTTTCTCTATATATACATACGTTTTTATTAGACAGTATTTAACCTTAATGATATGCATTTGTTCATTTTTTTGGTATTTATTTATATTTATAATTATATTGCATATTAAATATAAAATAAAAATATATAAAAATAAAAGTTTTACACATGTTTGTTTAGTGATATATACATTTTATATACCTTTGCTATTTATACGTGAACTGCATGTGTGTGTATAATAAAATAGGGTATGCAAGAAAAAAAAAAAAAAAAAAAAAAATAGTATAAAAATAGTATAAAAATAATTAATATTGTAAAAAAAAAAAAAAAATTTGAACAGTGATTATATTTATTAATAGTGAATACATGTGTAATACGGAATAAATGAATGAGTGAACAATATTGAAATACTTGCTTTTTTAACCCCCTTGTTTATGTTTTAATGTGAAATATATAACACGCGCATAGTTATATATATATACACACTTATATGTACCATATGCGTAAGTGCGATTGTGTATAATCGATTTTTATTATAACGTGCTTGTTAAAGAAATAATTATTAAATATTATAAATTTTTTTTTTTTTTTTTGTTTTAAACAGGAAATTGTTTAGTTTGTGTAAGTATATATTTGTATTAGCACGTGTATATATGTATGTATGTGCTTTTTTTTTTTTTTTTTTTTTTTTTTGTGGTTTACTTTTTACTATAATTAAAATTAAACTTTATTACTATAAAAACACATTCTGAAAAAGGAACATTTTTAATTATCTTTACGTTGTATGTTTTAGTATTTATTAATGAGTTAAATATATAAATAATTCGTGTAAGATTTTATCATTCTTAACACACTATATATATATATATATATATAATTTTTTTTTTTTTTTTTTTTTTTTTTTGTTGTTGTTTCCTTTTTTTTATGAACATTCAGATCAAAACAACAACTTTTGGTACTTATAAGAATAATTTTTTTTTAAACATCATTGAAAATGTTGTAATTTTATTTTTTTTTTTTACAATTATATTTTTATAAAAAAAAGACAGAACAAATTATTTACCTATACATTTTTTTTGGGGTTATATACATGTCTTTTCATTATAAAATTTTACCTTATAACTTAATACGTAAAATGAACCTACAGACATATTCCCTTTTTTTTTTTTTTTTTTTTTTTTTTTTTTTTTTTTTTTGTCTCAAATGAATATGCAAAGTTTTAAATAATATATGATAAGCTGTTTGTACTAAACATATGTGTAAAAAATATATTTATTTTTAACATGTCTCAAAAAAATTTATAAAAATTTATATCTAATTTTAAAAACATAAAGGTAGCTCAAACTGATTTGCAGAATAATATATATATAAATTGAATAAACCAAGGAGTTTGTTACATAAATGAACAAATCGGTAAGTTAGATACACGAATGAATGAAAACATTAGTGAATTGACTAAAAATTGTATGTACAAAAAAAAAAAAAAAAAAAAAAAAAAAATTAATAATAATGGTAATGTCGTGATATTTAATGTTTTCTTGTCAATGCTACACCATTCTTCCTTTTGTTTCTCCTCTTTTTATTTATTTTATCTTATTTGTTAACTTATTTTTAATTTTTATTTTTTAACTTTTATTTTTTAATTTTTATTTTTTTAACTTTTATTTTTTAATTTTTATTATATGTATAAATATATATGTGCATAATATATATATGTATAATATATATGTGCATAA
>NW_022311695.1:2613-8672 GCF_002776525.5 Piliocolobus tephrosceles | reverse complement strand
CAGAAAGCTTCTTTCTAGTTTCTGTCTGATGATATTTCCTCTGTCACTATAAGCTTGAATGCACTCTAAAATATCACATTGGAGATTCCAAAAAAACAGAGTTAGCAAACTTCTAAATGAAAAAGGGAGTGTAGCTCCATGAGATGAATTGACACATCACAAAGCAGTGACTCAGAAGGCTTCTTTTTGTTTTTTATGTGAATAATTTCCTTTGTCACCATAGGCTTCAAAGCACTACCAAATATGCTATTACAGATTCCACGAAAACAGTGTTATTAAAGTGCTCAATATAAAGAATGGTGTAACCTCATGAAATGAACTCACACATCACAAAGCAGTTTCTCAAAAAAAGCTTCTTTCTAATATTTGAGTATATTTCCATTGTCAACAGACACTTCAATGCAATTCTAAATATCCCTTCTCAGATTCCCCAGAAACAGTGCTGCTACACTGCTGAAAGAAAGCAAAGGTTTAACTCTGTGAGTTACATTCACACATCACAAAGAAGTTTCTCAGAAAGCTTCTTTCCAGTTTTTATCAAAGGATGTTTCGTTAGTTCACATAGGCTACAATGCAATCCAAAATATTCCTTCTCAGATTCCCCAAAAACAGTGCTGCAAAACTGCTCCATGAAAAGTATCATGTATCTCTGGAAGATGAATTAACACATCCCAAAGTGGTTTCTCAGAATGCTTCTTCCTAACTTTTATTTGAGGATATGTCCCTTGTCACCATAAGATTCAAGGTGCTCCAAAATATCCCATTGCAGATTTCAAGAAAACAGTTTTAGCAAATCGCTCAATGAAAAGAAACGTGTAACCCTGTGAGATGAATTCTCACATCATGAAGAAATTTCTCAGAAACATTCTTTCTAGTGTTTATCTGAGGATATTTCCATTTTTAATGTACGCCTCAACACACTCCCAAATATCACTTTGCAGATTCCACGAAAACAGTTGTAGCAAACTGCTCCATGATAAGAAAGGTGTAACCTTGTGAGATGAATTCACACATCATAAAGAGGTGTCTCAGAAGGCTTCTTTCTAGTTTGTATCTGAGCATAATTCCTTTCTCACCATAGACTTCAATTCCATCCAAAATATCCCTTCTCTGATTCCCCAAAAACAGTGCTATCAAACTGCTCCATGAAAAGAAAGGTATAACTCTGGGAGATGAACTCACACATCACAAAGCAGTGTCTCAGAAAGCTTCTTTCTTGTTTTTATCTGAAGATATTTCCTTTTCACTGCAGGCCTCAATGCGCTCCCAAATATCCCTTTACAGATTCCACAAAAACAGTGCTAGAAATCTTCTCAATTAAAAGAACGTTGTAACTCTGTGACATGAATTCACACATCACAAACAAGTTTCTTAGAAAGCATCCTTCTAGTTTTTATCTGAAGATATTTCCTTTGTCACCATAGGCTTCAAGGTGATTCAAAATATCCCTTCTCAGATTCCCCAGAAACAGTGCTACCAAACTTCTCCATGAAAACGATGGTGTAACTCTGTGAGATGAACTCACACATCACAAAGGTGTTTCTCAGAAACTTTCTTTCTAGTTTTTGTTTGAAGATATTCCCTTTGTCAAAATAAGCTTCAATGTGCTCTGAAATATCCCATTGCAGATTCCAAGAAAACAGTGGTAGCAAACTCTTCAATGAAAAGAACAGTGTAACTCTGAGAGATTAATTCACACATCACAAAGCAGTTTCTCAGAAAGCTTCTCTCTAGATTTTATCTGAGGATATTTCTTTTTTCACTGTAAGCCTCAATGTGCTCCCAAACATCCCTTTGCAGATTCCACAAAAAGAGTGTTAGCAAACTGCCCCATGAAAAGAAAGGTGACATGAATTCTGACATGAATTCACAAATCAAAGAAAACTTTCTCAGAAAGCTTCTCTCTAGTTTTTATCTGAAGATATTTCCTTTGTCACCATAGGCTTCAATACAATCCATAATATCCCTTCTCAGATTCCACAAAAACAGTGCTATCAAACTGACCCATGAAAACAATCATGTAACTCAGTGCAATGAATTCACAAATCACAAAGCAGTTTCTCAGAATGTTTCTTTCAAGTTTTTGTCTGAGGATATTTACTTTTTCACAATAAGCTTCAATGTGCCCTAAATATCCCAGTGTAGATTCCCAGAAAACAGTGTTAGCAAACTACTTAATGAAAAAAACACTGTAACTTTGTCAGTTGAATTCACACATCACAAAGCAGTTTCTCAGAAATCTTCTTTTTTGGTTTCTCTATGAGGATATTTTCTCTGTCACCATAGGCTTCATCGCAGTCCCAAATATCCTGTTGCAGACTCCATGAAAACAGTGTTATCAAACGTCTCAAAGAAAAGAGTGGTGTAACTCTGTGAGAGGAATTCACCAAAACAAAACAGTTTCTCAGAAAGCTTCTTTGTAGTGTTTATCTGAGGATATTTCCTTTTTCTCCATAGGCCTCAATGAGCTCCCAGATATACCTTTGAAAATTCCATGAAAACAGTGCTATCAAACTGATCCATGAAAAGAATCATGTAACTCTGTGAGATGAAAACAAAAATCACAAAGCAGTTTCTCAGAATGTTTCTTTCTTGTTTTTGTCTGAGAATATTAACTTTTTCACAATACGTTCCAATGTGTTCCAAAGTATCCCATTGCAGATTCCAAGTAAACAGTGTAAGCCAAATACTCAATGAAAAGGACAGTGTAACTCTGTGTGATGAATTGACACATCACAAGGCAGTTTCTCACAAAGCTTCTCTGTGGTTTTTATCTGAGGATATTTGCTTTGTCACCATAGGCTTCAAAGTGCCCCAAAATATTCTATTCCAGATTCCATGAAAAAAGTGTTATCAAACTGCTCAATGAAAAGAATGGTGTACCTCTGTGAGATGAATTCACACACCACAAAGCAGTTTCTCTGAAAGCTTCTTTCTACTTTTTCGCTGAGGATATTTCCTTTTTCATCATAGGCCTCAATGCCCTCCCAAACATCCCCTTGCAGATTCCACAAAAACTGTGTTAGCAATCTGCTCTATGAATAGAAAAATGATACTCTGTGAGATGAATACACACATTACAAAGAAGTTTCTGAAAAATCTTCTTTCTAGTTTGTATCTGAGGAGATTTCCTTCGTCACCTTAGGCTTCCATGAGATCCAAAATATCCCTTTTCAGGTTCCAAAAAAAAGTACTGCCAAATTGCTCCATGAGAAGAATGGTGTAACTATGTGAGATAAATTCATACATCACAAAGCTGTTTATCAGACAGCTTCTTTCTAGTATTTATCTGAGGATATTTCCTTTTTCTCCATATTCCTCAATGTGCTCTGGAATATCCCATTGCAGATTCCACGAAAAAAGTGATAGCAAACTTCTCAATGAAAAGAACGGCGTAACTCTGTGCGATGAATTGACACATCACTAACCAGTTTCACAGAAAACTTCTTTCTAGTTTTTGTATGTGTCTAATTCCTTTTTCAACATATTTCTCAATGCACTCGTGAATATCCCTTTTCAGATTCCACGAAAACAGTATTAGCAAGCTGCTCCATGAAAGAAAAGTGTAAATCTCTGAGATGAATAAACACATCCCAAAGCATTTTCTCAGAAATATTAGTGTTGTTTTTTCTCTGAGGATATATCCTTAGTCACCATAGGCTTCGATGTACTCCCAAATATCCTATTATAGATTCCATGAAAACAGTGTTAGCAATCTGCTCCATGGAAACAAAGACATAACTCTGTAAGATGAATTCACATATCACAAAGCAGTTTCTCACAAATCTTCTTTCTGGTTTTTATCTCAGTGTGTTTCCTTTTTCACTACAGGCCTCAATGTGCTCCCAAACATCCCTTCGCAGATTCAAAGAAAATAGCATTAGCAAATGGTTTCATGAACGGAAAGGTGTAAATCTGTGACATGAATTCAAACATCACAAAGAACTTTCTCAGAATGATTCTTCCTAGTTCTTGTCTGAGGATATCTCCTTTGTCACCATAGGCTCCAATGCAATAAAAAATATCCCTTCTCAGATTCCCCAAATGCTGATCCATTAAAAGAATAGTGTAACTCTGTGAGATGTATTAACACATCACAAAATGGTTTCTCGGAAATTTCTTTCTAATTTTTATATGAGAATATTTCCTTTGTCACTGTAAGCCTCAATGCACTCCAAAGCATTCCATTGTAGACTCCACGTAAACCATGTTAAGAAATGGCTCAATGAAATGAACAGTGTAAATATGTAAGATGAATTCACACAATGCAAAGCAGTTTCTCTGAAAGCTTCTTTCTACTTTTTCTCTGAGAATATTTCCTTTTTCATCATAGGCCTCAATGCCCTCCCAAACATCCCTTTGCAGATTCCAACAAAACTGCATTAGCAATCTGCTCCATGAACAGAAAAGTGATACTCTGTGAGATGAATCCACACATCACAAAGAAGTTTCTGAGAAAGCTCCTTTCTAGTTTTTATCTGAGGATATTTCCTTTGTCACCCTAGGCTTCCATGAGATCCAAAATATCCCTTCTCAGATTCCCCAAAAACAGTGCTGCCATAGTACTCCATGAAAATAATGGTGTAACTATGTGAGATGAATTCATACATCACAAGCCTGTTTCTCAGAGAGCTTCTTTCTAGTATTTATCTGAGGATATTTCCCTTTTCTCCATACTCCTCAATGCGCTCTGGAATGTCCCATTGCAGATTCCACGAAAAAAGTGATAGCAAACTTTTCAGTAAAAAGAACGGTGTAATTGTGTGAGATGAATTGACACATTACAAAGCAGTTTCACAGAATGTTTTTTTCAGTTTTTTTATGAGTTTATTTCCTTTTTCAACATATTCCTCAATGCACTCACAAATAATTCTTTTCAGATTCCACAAAAACAGTATTAACAAGCTGCTCCATGAAAGAGAAACTGTAAATCTGTGAGCTGTATTCACACATCACAAAGCAGTTTTTCAGAAAGATTCTTCTTGTTTTTTCTCTGATTATATTTTGTCAGTCACCATCGGCTTCAATGCACTCCCAAATATCCTATTGCAGATTCCACAAAAACAGTGTTAGCAAACTGCTCCCGGGGAAGAAAGGTGTAACTCTGTGAGATGAATTGACACAACACAAAGCAGTTTCTCAGAAAGTTTCTTTTTGGATTTTAACTGAGGATATTTCCTTTGTCACCATAGGCTTCAACACGATACAAAATATCCCTTCTCAGATTCCCCAAAAACAGTGCTACCAAAATTCTTAATGGAAAGAATCATGTAACTCTGTGAGGTAAGTTCACAAATCACAAAGCATTTTCCCAGAAACTTCTTTATAGGTTTTGTCTGAGTATATTTCGTTTGTCACCATAAGCTTCAATGTGCTCCAAATTTTCCCTTTGCAGAATCCTCAAAAACAGTGTTAGCAAAATGCTCCATGAAAAGAAAGGTGTAACTCTGTGTGGTGAATTCACACTTTACAAAGAACATTCTCAGAAAGCTTATTTCTATTTTTTATCTGAGGACATTTCCTTTGTCACCATAGGCTTCAATGAGATCCAAAATATCTCTTCTCAGACACCCCAAGGCAGTGCTACCAAACTGATCCAGAAAAGAATCATTTAAGTCAGGGGGAAAAATTATCACATCACAAAGCAGTTTCTCAGAAAGCTTCTTTTTAGTTTTTGTATGAGAGTATTTCCTTTGTTACCTTAACCTTCTATGCAGTCTGAAATATACCCTAGCAGATTCCACAAAAACAGTGTTAGCAAACTATTCAATGAAAAGAACAGTATCTCTCAGTGAGATGAATTCCCACATCACAAAGCAGTTTCTCAGTAAGTTTCTTTCTAGTTTTTATCCGATAATAATTCCTTTTTAACCATAGGCCTCCATGTGCTCCCAAGTATCCCTTTGCAGATTCCATGAAAACAGTGTTAGCAAACTACTCCTTGGAAAGAAGAGTGTAACTCTGTGAAATGAATTCACACATCACAAAGCAGATTCTCAGAAAGCTTCTTTCAAGTTTTTATCTGAGGATATATATTTTGTCAGCATAGGCTTCAATGA
>NW_022311695.1:0-2603 GCF_002776525.5 Piliocolobus tephrosceles | reverse complement strand
AAGTTTTTATCTGAGGATATATATTTTGTCAGCATAGGCTTCAATGACATCCAAGATATCCCTCTTCCGACTCCCCAAAAACAGTACTCTCATAATGATTCATGAAAAGAATTGTGTATCTCTGTGACCTGAATTCACACGTTACAAAGTAGTTTCTCAGAAAGCTACTTTCTCGTTTTTATCTGAGGATATTTCATTTTTCACGATAGGCGTCAATGTGCTCCCAGATATCCCTTTGCAGATTCCACGAAAACAGTGTTACCAATGGCTCCAGGCAAAGAAAGAAATGTGTAACTCTGTGACATGAATTCACACATCACAAAACAGTTTCTCATAAAGCTTCTTTCTAATTTTTATCTGAGGATATTTCCTTTGTCACCATAGGCTTCAAAGTGATCCAAAATATTGTTTCTTCAGATTCCTCAAAAACAGTGCTGCCAAAGTGATGCATGAAAAGAATCATGTAACGCTGTGAGATGAATTAACACATCACAAAGTAGTTTCTCAGAAAGCTTATTTCTACTGTTTCTATGAGGACGGTTCCTATGTCACCAAAAATTTCATTGCACTCCGAAATATCCCTTTTAAGATTCCAAGAAAGTAGTGTTAGGAAACTGCTCAATGAAAACAACAGTGTAACACTGTGAGAGGAATTCACATAACACAAAGCAGTTTCTCAGAAAGCTTCTTTCTAGTTTTTATGTGAGGGAATTTCCTCTGTCACCTTAAGTTTCAATGTGCTCTGAAGTATTCCTTTGCACATTCCACAAATATATTGTTAACAAACTGCTCAATGAAAAGAACAGTGTAACTCTGTGAGATGAATTCGCACATCACAAGGCAGTTCCTCAGAAAGCTTATTTCTTATTTTTATCTGAGGATATTTCCTTTTTCTCCATAAGCCTCAATGCGCTCCCAAATATCCCTTTTCAGATTGCACAAAAACACTGTTTGCAAACTTCTCCATGAAAAGAATGGTGTACTCCATGTGATTAATTCACACATCACAAAGTAGTTTCTCATAAAGTTTCTTTCTAGTGTTTATCTGAGGATACTTCCTTTGTCAAAATAAGCTTCAATGTGATGCAAAATATGCATTCTCAGATTCACCAAGAACGGTGCTCCCAAACTGGTGCATGAAAAGAATCATGTAACTCTCTAAGGGGAATTTACAAAACACAAAGTATTTTCTCAGAAAGCTTCTTTCTAGTATTTGTCTGAGGATATTTCCTTTGTCACTATAAGCTTCAATGCACTCCAAAATATCCCATTGCAGATTCCATGAAAACAGTGTTAGCAAACTGCTCAATGCAAAGAATAGTGTAACTTTGTGAGATGAATTCACACACCACAAACCGGTTTCTCAGAAAGGTTTTTTATAGTTCTTACATGAGGGCATTTCCTTTGTCACCATAGGCTTCAATGCAATCCATAGTATTCCTTCTCAGATTCCTCAAAAACAGTGCTTAAAAACTGATCTATGAAAAGAACAGTGTAACTCTGTGAGATGAATTCAGACACCACAAAGCAGTTTCTCAGAAATCTTCTTTCACGTTTTTATGTGAGGATAATTACTCTTTCACCACAGGCATCAATGCCCTCCCACATATCCACTTGCAGATTTCATTAAAACAGAGTTAAGAAATGGCTCCATGAAAAGAAAGGTGTAAATCTGTGAGATGAGGTCACACATCACAAAGAACATTCTCAGAAAGGCTCTTTATAGTTTTCACCTCTCCCGGCTAGTTTTTTGGATTTTTTAGGAGAGACTGGGTTTCACCAGGTTAGCCAGGATGGTTTTGATCTCCCGACCTTGTGATCTACCCGTCTCAGCCTCCCAAAGTGCTGGGATTACAGGCTTGAGCCACCGCACACGGCCAAGCTTCTCTTTTCGTTGAGCAGTATGATAACACTATTTTCGTTTAGTCTGCTATGTGATATTCAGGAGCGCTTTGAGGCTTACAGTGAGAAAGGAAAAATCTTCACATAGAAACTGGAGAGAAGCTTTCTGAGGAGCTGCTTTGTGTCGTGCGCATTCCACTCACAGAATTCCACTCACAGAATGAAGTGTGCATTCCACTCACAGAATGATGTGTGCATTCCACTCACCTTTCTTCTCCTAGAGGATTCTGGAATCCCTTTTGGAGAAAAAGCTACCAAGAGACATTCAGGAGTACACAGATGGCTATGGTAAAAAAGGAAATATCCTCAGACAAAAACTGGAAAGAAGATTTCTGTGAAACTGATTTGTGTTAGATATATTTATTCATCTCGCATAGTTAAAACTTTTCTTATATTAAGCAGTTTGGAAACTCTGTCATGCACAGATCTGCGAAGGGATATTCGGGAGCACATTCAGGCCTACGGTGAAAGAGGAGATATCTTCAGATAAAAAGTGGAAAGTAGCTTTCTGAGAAACGACTTTGTGATGTATGCATTCCACTCAGGGAGTTATACCTCTTTTCTCACAAGGCAGTGTTTGAACACTGTTCCTGTGAAACAGAAAAAGTGATATTTCTGAGCGCATTGAGGACTATGGCAAATAGTGAAATATAATGAAATAAAATCGAGGAAGAAGCGTTCCAAGAACCTGCTCTCTGATA
>NW_022311690.1:0-6287 GCF_002776525.5 Piliocolobus tephrosceles | reverse complement strand
TTATTCTTTGGTCATCTAGCTTCAGGGACCGGAGCTGGGGGGGGGCGGGGGTGGAGTTTCTAATACAGTCCCGACAAGAGTGGGGGCTGAGAAAGCCCGCCCCCAGCGCATCTGCTGGGAGCCACTTTTCTAGGAGTGGAAGGGCAATAGGCGGGGCATGGGCATGTCAGGGGAGGGGGGGGCGCTCCGCAGGTGCCACCAGGTAAATCTTGGTCTCCTTGGATTGACATCACCTGGTGCATGCCTGATTAATCTGCACCTTCCCGGGCGTCAGCTGCATTCTCGCACACACGGGAAGAGTTGGTGGTGAAGAAGAACCCGGAAGTGCACCATCCTGCCTCCGTTCGTCCAAACAGTCCAACCTTTTATTGATAATAGTGATAAAGGGGCGCCGTGGTCTGGCTACTTCCTGCTGTTAAGGGGCGTCGTTAAGGTCGGGGCCCATGGTTGGTATTTGGACATATGGATGAAGAATAAAATAAGGCACAGTATTAGTATAGGAATGAGGAATGGAAGCATTTGTTGGAATATGGGCAAAACCCAGAAGGAAGGTCCTGGCAAGGTTGGGGAGTATGAGATAGTTAAGAAAATTTAGTAAGTTTCAGGCGAGTGGGGGAAGGAAAAACTGATTTCCACTGATTGCTTTCGGTAGGGGCCCTTTTTAGTTGGGAATGAGGAATGAGTGCACAAAGTACTTGTTGGCCAGGCAGCAATTAAGGATTGGAGTTTTTCGTGGAGTGGATGGCTTTCCACTTACTCCTACTACAGAGATATTGGATGGAAGGCTAGGTCCAGAGAAGGACGGCAAAACAGAATAGGTAGCCTCGCTGTTGATTAAAAAAGTAATTGTCTTACCCGCTACCAGGAGAGTTACCCGCGGCTCGGCGAGGGTGATGGGGGTCCCCAAGTCTCGGTACCTTCAGTTGTCATCGTCCAGATGTAGGAGCTGGAAGGAGCTCCCAGGATCCTGGGAAAGGGGGTCACGTAGAGGCGCGGCACCTGTTCTCAGGGTGGGGCAATCAGACTTCCAGTTTCCTCCCTGCTGGCAAGCAGGGCAGGGGGTTGCTGGTGGACGAGGGTTAGGACATTCACTGGCCTAATGTCCTGATGCCTTGCACTTATAGCAAGGCTGCGTTGGGATTCGGGGACCCTGCGGACACCTGTTGGCATAGTGTCCTGCCTTGCCGCACTTATAGCAGGCAGGCTCCTTTTGTAGCCTTGGAGTCTGCGGAGTATGTGCTCTCTGGCCTGGGGTTACGACTGGGCTGTAAAGCCGCTGCTAGGAGCTGTAACTCAGCCGTCTCCTCTCTGGAGCTATAGACCTTAAGGGCTAATTTAACTAGGTCTTGTATTGGTGTCTGAGGACCATCCTCTACCTTTTGAAGTTTTTTACGAATGTCAGGAGCTGATTGAGAAATGAAATAAGACGCCAAAATGGTGGCCCCTGTGGGGGAGGCCAGATCTAACTGGGTATACTGGGTTAGAACCTCAGTCAGTTTAGGGTAGAGGTTAGGATAACCTGGAGGTCATGCCAAGTTAAGTCATAGGCCTGACAAAGGTATCTAAATTCCTTTATGTATATGGTAGGATTAGCTGAGAAATCACCTAAACGCTTCTCAATTTTGGAAAGATCGGCCAATGAAAAAGGGACATGTATTCTGACTACCCCCTCCACCCCAGCCACCTCTCGCAAAGGTGCTAACACTGTAGGAGGGTGTGGGCAGAGATAGGGGACTCAAGACAGCCAGTTGGGGGCCCCGAAGGAGGCACGGGACCGAGTGGATTACTAGTAGATAAGGAGGAGGAAGGAGGAGTTTGGGCAGGAAGGGAGGGGGTGGGGAGAGCGGGGAGAGAAGGAGTATAGGGACGAGAGCCTAAGGCCTAAAAGCCTTGTATGTAAATTTCGGACCACTTGCCTAGCCGCTGGCAGAAATTGCTGAGGTCGATCACGCCACAGTGGAAAGGAAAATTAACCGCTTCTTCCTAAGGTCTTGCTCGAGCTGTAAGGTTTTTAAATTGGCTAGGAGGCACCCTAAGGGGGTGCTCTTTGGAAATTTGGACTGGGGGTTTCCCATTTGTTTCCTCTTTACCGACACACAATGGACACAATGGAAATGGAAGTGGATCTCTGCCTGGCTTCAAAGCGTCCTTTGGAACCAGCAGAGACAGACTGGAGGCTCATGGAGCCAAAGTGGAGATTACCTTCAGGCGGACGTCTCCGTCCTGCAAGGCTCTCCGAAGCCACGTGGTGGCTTCCAAGCCACTTGGTGGCTCAAAATAGACCTCGGACCTGCGCAGGATTTTGGCCGAGGGACACAATGGACACAATGGAAATGGAAGTGGATCTCTGCCTGGCTTCAAAGCGTCCTCTGGAACCAGCAGAGACAGACTGGAGGCTCTTGAAGCCAAGGTGGAGATTACCTTCAGGCGGACGTCTCCGTCCTGCAAGGCTCTCCCAAGCCACTTGGTGGCTCAAAATGGACCTCGGACCTGCGCAGGATTTCTGGCCGAGGGAGGTAAAGAGGAGACAAGGGCACTTACCCCAGAGAGGCCGTGAGAGTGAGGGAAGCGGGTCTCAGGTCCTGGTCCGTCTGCGGTGTGGAAGCAGGAGGAGGTTCCTCAATCCTTAGAGGCCTGAGGAGGGGTCTCCTCCCGGGTTCGGCACCATCTGTCTTGTTTTTCTAAGACCAGCCGAGCGGGCGCAAAAGAACCAGCGGGTAGGCAAGTGTAACAGCGAAACTGCACGTTTATTTTGGTAACCTAAGGTGTGCGGGAGAAGTCTGTCGGTCCCGGGTTTCGGCACCATCTGTCTTGTTTTTCTAAGACCAGCCGAGCGGGCGCAAAAGAACCAGCGGGTAGGCAAGTGTAACAGCAAAACTGCACGTTTATTTTGGTAACCTAAGGTGTGCGGGAGAAGTCTGTCGGCCTCCGGGGAAGGAGGCCGGCAGAGTTCCCCCGTGGGGCTCTCGGACGGACTTCCCACAGTCCCGACATCCCGACAGGAGTGGGGCTGCAAGAAGGCCGCCGGGCTGTGAGAAGGCCGCCTGGCTCAATGGCGGAGAGCGGCTTTTCTAGGAGTGGGAGGGCAATAGGTGGGGTATGGGCGTGTCAGGGGCGTTCCGCAGGTGCGACCAGGTAAATCTTGGTCTCTTCAGATTGACGTCACCTGGCGCATGCCCAGTTGGTCTGCACCTTCCCCGGCGCCGGCTGCATTTTCGCGCGGGCGGGAAGAGTTGGTGGTGGGGGGGATGAAGAACCCGGAAGTGCACCATCTTGCCTTGGTTCGTCCAAACAATAATATCAGCCCTCTTGCATGGGAAAGCAACCAAAAAACATGCATTGAAAATGACAATTGACAATTGAAATGTTTAAATGGCCCATGAGGTACCCAAATACACCTGAAGCTTTGTCTTCTCAGGAATACAGATTTGACAAACCGAACATTGGTTATGAACTATTCTAGCAATTTGTAAGTCAGCACAGCAATACGTATTTAATTTGGATCATTTTGTCTTTTCTATGATGAGTCATGGAATGCAGAGCCTTTTATTTTTCGTTTTTAGACGGAGTTTCGTTCTCGTTGCCCATACTGAAGTGCAATGGCGCTATCTCGGTTCACTGCAATCTCTGCCTCCTGGATTCAAGCGACTCTCCTGCCTCAGCCTCCCAAGTAGCTGGGATTACAGGCATGTGCCACCACGCCTGGCTAATTTTTTTTATTTTTAGTAGAGATGGGGTTTCTCCATGTTGATGAGGCTAATCTCGAACTCCCGACCTCAGGTGATTTGCCCGCCTCAGCCTCCCAAAGTGCTGGGATTAGGAGCGGTGTGAGCCACCGTGCCCAACTGCAGACTTTTTAATAACAAACGCTTTAAGGAGTCAGGAAGGACAAGGTGGCCATCTTGACTCTCCATGAGTCCATGGTTAACATCGGACTTATGTGCTCTTGAATATCCGTTGTTTCTCCAATTTATGTGCATAGCATTGATACCTAATGGGTTACCATAGGTAATTTGACTTAGACCTTGGAGTTCATTCAAATTGTATATCGAGGCTGGGCAAGCCCACAAAAAAATTAGCTGGGCATGGTGGCACAAGCCTGTAATCCCAGCTACTTGGGAGGAGATGGGAGAATCCTTTGAACCCGGGAGGAAGAGGTTGCAGTGAGGGGAGATCTCTCCACTGCACTCTAGCCTGGGCGACAGAGTGAGACCCTGTTTCAAAAACAATAAAAAAGACTGGCGTGGTGGCTGACGTCTGTAATCCCAGCACTTTGGGAGGCCAAGGCGGGCAGATCACAAGGTCAGGAGATCGAGACCACGGTGAAACCCCGTCTCTACTAAAAATACAAAAAATTAGCCAGGCGCGGTGGCGGGTGCCTGTAGTCCCAGCTACTTGGGAGGCTGAGGCAGGAGAATGGCGTAAACCCTGGCGGCGGAGCTTGCAGTGAGCCGAGATCGCGCCACTGCACTCCAGCCTGGGCAACAGAGCAAGACTCCGTCTCAAAAAAAGAAAAGGAAAGTATACTCGCCGGATGGGGTGGCTCACGCCTGTAATCCCAGCACTTTGGGAGGCCAAGGAGGATGTATCACCGTAGGTCAGGATTCAAGGCAAGCCTGGCCAACATGATGAAACCCCATCTCTACTAAAAATACAAAAAGTTATCTGGGTGTGGTGGCGGGCACCTATAGTCCCAGCTATTCCAGAGGCTGAGGCAGGAGAATCACTTGAACCTCTGAGGCGGAGGATGCAGTGAGCTGAGATTGCGCCATTGCACTCCAGCCTGGGCGACAGAGTGAGACCTGTCTCGAAAAATAAATATAAAAAATAAAAAGCTGGTATGCTCCATTAATTCCTGCAGGCCTGACAAAGGCAGCCTAGGAATTCTAGATGAATGGAATGAATAACAACTTGCTAGAAATACATAGGAAACAAAATGACTATTCACAGAACCAAATAAAAGCCTTCCACTAGAAACCAAAAAAAAAAAAAAGAAAAAAAAATGGTTACATGTATATGCATACACAAGCAAGGCCAGAAGAGAATAAATAGCAGATGAATGAAAATTAGAAGGAAAAACAAATAGGAAATCATCTCTAAATTTTTTTTTACTCAATCTACCCTGAATGCTACAGCATTACCCAGGGCCCCAGAAAATACACATAATACTTTATTATTCCTCATAAACAATTCAATGTCCTTAAGTCCACCAATATCACCATACATTCTGTGCATCAAGACATTTACTCAGCTGGGCACAGTGGCTCACACCTGTAATTCCAGCACTGTGGGAAGCCAAGGCGGGTGGATCATCTGAGGTCAGGAGTCGGAGACCAGCCTGGCCAACATGACAAAACCCCATCTCTACTAAAAATATAAAAATTAGCCCCATGTGGAGGCGCAGGCCCGTAATCCCAGGTACTCGGGTGGCTGAGGCAAGAGAATTGCTTGAGCCTAAGAGGCGGAGGTTGCAGTGAGCCCAGATTGCGCAACTATACTCCAGCCTGTGTGATAGAGGGAGACTCCATCTCAAAGAAAAAAAAAAAAAAAGATAGTAGACCTAAAGTTAACATTGGCATGTCCTTGATTATAGGAGGCCAGCAAATAATTTACTTATGAATAATATGCAGGTGGCAGCCCTTCCCAGATGCCTGAGGCCTTTTCTTGCTCAGTAGACAGCTATCTGGCTGTTACGTGATGTTAGGAACAGCGCTATTCATTTGGAAAAGGGTGTTGCAATGACCTTCCCTTTTGCATAAGAAGATGGGGGTGCTGGGATCCTGAGATTTTAAATTTTCCTTTACAACATACCCATATGTGCTCAATATTGAAAAGACATGACAATTGGTCAGGCGTGGTGGCTCACACCTGTAATCCCAGCACTTCGGGAGGATGAGGTGGGCGGATCAGAAAGTCAAGAGATCAAGACAATCCTGACCAAAATGGTGAAACCCTGTCTCTACTAAAAATACAAAAATTAGTTGGGCATGGTGGTGGGCGCCTGTAGTCTCAGCTATTCAGGAGGCTGAGGCAAGAGAATCACTTGAACCCAGGAGGCAGAGGTTGCAGTGAGCCAAGATCGCACCACTGCACTCCAGCCTGGCAACAGAGGGAGACTGTCTCAAAAAAGAAAAGAAAAGAGATGTCAATTGCAGTGCAAAATATCTGTTCCCTTTTGGTCCCCAGTGCCACTGCTACCCCATTCATCACCAATTTTTGTTCATGTCTCTTCCTGACTACTTTTTTTTTTAGAGATGGAGTCTCACTCTGTTGCCCAGGCTGGAGTG
>NW_022311689.1:0-2264 GCF_002776525.5 Piliocolobus tephrosceles | reverse complement strand
GCAAAGAAGGCCGGCAGAGTTCCCCTCCCCCAAGCTCTCGGACGGAGTTCCGACAGTTCCCACAGCAATGAGAAACTGGGAAGTCCGCGTGGCTCAATGGCAGAGAGCAGCTTTTCTAGGCGTTGGAGGGCAATAGGTGGGACATGGGCGTGTCAGGGGCGTTCCGCAGGTGGGACCAGGTAAATCTTGGTCTCTTCAGATGGACGTCACCTGGCGCATGCCCATTTGGTCTGCACCCTCCCTGGGCGACAGCTGCATTTTCGCACGCGCGGGAAGATTTGGGAGGAGGGATGAAGAACCCGCAAGTGCACCATCTTGACTCCGCTCGTCCAAACAGCTCCCAAATATCACTGTGCAGATTCCACGACAAGAGTCTTAGCAAACTGCTTCCTGAGGAATAAGTTGTAACTCCCAGAGATGAATTCAGAGACGACAAGGAAATTTCTCAGAAAGCTTCTCTCTCGTTTTTTACTCATGATAATTCCTTTATCAGCGTAGGCCTCAAAGCGATCCAAAGTAACCTTTCTTCGGTTGTTCAAAGACAGTGTTAATGGCCTGCTCCACGAAACATAAGTGTAACTCTGTGAGATGAATTCCCACATCAACAAGAAGTTTCTAAGGAAGCTTCTTTCTACGTTTCATATGAGGATATTTCCTTTGTCACTTTTAGCTTCACTGCATTAAGAAATATCCCATTGCAGATTTCTAGAAAACTGTGTTAGCAAACAGTTGGCAAAAGAGAAACGTGTAACTTTGTGAGTTGCATTCACACATTGCAGTGCAGTTTCTCAGAAGGCTTCTTTCCAGTGTCTGTATGAGGATATATCCTTTATGACCATCGGCCTCAATGAGCTCCCAAATATCACATTGCAGAATCCACGACAAGACTGTTAGCAAACTGTTCCAAGAAGGGAAGGGTGGAACTCTGTGTCATGAAGTCACACATCAGAAAGCAATCTCTCAGAAAGCTATTCTCTAGTTGTTCTCCGAGGATACTTGCTTATTCACATTGGGCCCGAATTGGGCCACAAATATCACTTTGCAGATTCCACGAAAGGAGTCTTAGCAAACTGCTTCCTGAGGAATTAGTTGTAACTCTGTGAGATGAATTCAGAGATCACAAAGAAATTTCTCAGAAAGCATCTCTCTCGTTTTCAACTCATAATATTTCCTTTATCAGCGTATGCCTCAAAGCGATCCAAAGTAACCTTTCTTAGGTTCTTCAAAGACAGTGTTAATGGCCTGCTCCACGAAACATAACTGTAACCCTGTGAGATGAAGGCACACATCAACGAGAAGATTCTAAGGAAACTTCTTTCTGGGTTTCATACGAGGATATTTCCTATGTCACCTTTAGCTTCACTGCGCTAAGAAATATACCATTGCAGATTTCCAGATAACTGTGTTAGCAAACTGTTGATCGAAGACAAACGTGTAACTCTGTGAGTTGCATTCACATATCGCAGTGTAGTTTCTCAGAAGGCTTGTTTCCAGTGTCTGTCTGAGGATATATTCTTCCTCACCATAGCCCTCAATGTGCCCCAAAATATCACATTGCAGAATCAACGGCAAGACTGTTAGCAAACTGTTCCAGGAAGGGAAGGGTGGAACTCTGTGTGATGAAGTCACACATCAGAAAGCAATCTCTCAGAAAGCTACTCTCTAGTTGTTCTCTGAGGATAATTTCTTTTTCACAATGGGCCCGAATTGCCTCCCAAATATTACTGTGCAGATTCCACGAAAAGAGTCTTAGCAAACTGCTTCCTGAGGACTAACTTGTAACTCTGTGAGATGAATTCAGAGATCACAAAGTAATTTCTCAGAAAGCTTCTCTGTCGTTTTTAACTCATGATATTTCCTTTATCAGCGTAGGCCACAAAGCCTTCCAAAGTAACCTTTCTTAGGTTATTCAAAGACAGTGTTAATGGCCTGCTCCACGAAAAATAAGTGTAACTCTGTGAGATGAATTCACACATCAACAAGAAGTTTCCAAGGAAGCTCCTTTCTAGGTTTCATATGAGGATATTTCCTTTGGCACCTTTAGCTCACTGCATTAAGAAATATCACATTGCAGATTTCCAGAAAACTGTGTTAGCAAACTGTTGGCCGAAGAGGAACGTGTAACTCTGTGAGTTGCATTCACACATCGCAGTGGAGTTTCTCAGAAGGCTTCTTTCCAGTGTCTGTCTGAGGATATATCCTTTCTCATGATAGCCCTCAATGAGCTCCCAAATATCACATTGCAGATTCCACGACAAGACTGT
>NW_022311688.1:0-2284 GCF_002776525.5 Piliocolobus tephrosceles | reverse complement strand
AGAAAAATAAGGAGGAGGAATGAGTCTACCCAATCTCAAAAGTTGTTTTAATACCATAACCAAAACTGTGTGGTACTGGCATAAGAATCTATGGAATAAATAGCGAACCCAGAAACAGAACCACACAAATATGCCTCACTGTTGACAAATGTGCAAAAGCAACTCAGCAGAGGCAGGACAGCCTTTCAGCACGTGGTGGTGGAGCAACTGGACGTCTGTGGGCAAAAAACCCAAACTTCAGCCTAAGTCTACACCTTATGCAAAATTAAATCCAAATGGATCATGACTTAAGTAGAAAATACAAAACTATAAATCTTTTAGAAAAAAATAGGAGACGGTCTTTAGGATCTAGCACTAGGCCAAAATAGATGACACCAACAGTATGACCTACAAAAGAAAAAACTGATGAATTAGACTTCATCAAAATTAAACACTTTTGTTTTATGAAAGGAAATGAAAAGACAAGCTAGAGACCAGGAGAAAACATTTGCATAACACACATCTGCCAAAGGACTAGAAATATCTAGAATATATAATGAACTCTCTACACTCAACAGAAAAAAACAGCCAATTAGAAAAGGGCATGAAGACGTATTTTACCACAGGAGATACGGACAGGAAACAAGCACATGAAAAGATGGTTAACATAATTAGCCGTGAGGAAAATATAAATTCAAATCACAATGAGATACAACGACCTATCTACCAGTATGGCTACATTGTAAAAAGATGGTGAGGATATGGGAAAAACTGGATCATCCTCCACTGCTTATGAGATTATAAAATGGTACAGCCATTCCAGAAAACAGTTTGGCAGTTTCTTACCAAACTAAACAATTACCATATGACCAGCAATCACACTCTTGGGCATTTATGTCAAATAAATAAGAACTTATTTTCACATAAAGTGAATTTTCACATTCACCTGTATATGAATGACATGGCAGTTTTATTTGTATTAGCCAAAACCTAGAAATAATCCAAACGTCCTTCAGTGGTTGAGTATTTGATGGAATACTGAACAAACTATGTAATATGTAACAACTTGGATGAATCTCCAGATGATTAGGCTGAGTGGAAAAAGCCAAACTCAAAAGTTATACAAATAATGTAACATGAAAAGAGCTATACGTTAAGAAAATACTAATATGAACCAGAAAGGAGAAGACAAGAGTCAAGCCTTACCTTCATCTACCCCAGAAAAGAAGACAGCACAGGAAGGCGAAGTCACTTGCCCCAGTTCATACAGTCAGTAACTAACACAGCCAGAAGATCACATTCCAGTTATTCATAAAAGCAGATGCTGCTAGAGCCTAAATGTCCCCTCCTGAGAGATAAGGGAAAAAAAACAAAATATTTGTATGACAAGATGAGGTTCACTTAAAAAAAAAAAAAAAAGCAATTGTATTTATTTCTACATGCTAGCAAGGAGCAATGTGCATATTCCCATACAGCAGAAAAAATGGTATTTTTAAAAGACCATTTAATAATCTGAAATTCTTAGAGATAATCTAACAAAAGATATGCAAGACCTATACAACATTGGGACTAGAAAACACTACTGAGAGAAACTAAACACCTAACAAATAAAGAGAAACACTGTGTTCATGGGTTAGAAGACTGAATACTGTGAATCCATCCTTTCCACATTGACTTACAGAATGAATGCGATTCACAGCAAAACCCCAAGCAAGCAGTTTTATAAAAACTGACAAGCTCGGCTGGGCGCGGTGGCTCATGAGGTCAGGAGATCGAGACCATCCTGGCTAACACCGTGAAACCCCATCTCTACTAAAAATACAAAAAATTAGCCTGGCGTGGTGGCGGGCGCCTGTAGTCCCAGCTACTCTGGAGGCTGAGGCAGAAGAATGGTGTGAACCTGGGAGGCGGAGCCTGCAGTGAGCCGAGATTGCGCCACTGCACTCTAGCCTGGACTACAACAGCCAAAATATATTTGAAAAAGAACAAAGCTAAAGAACTGTTGCAAATTGAGTTCAGGTCTTTTATAAAGCTGTAGTAATCAAGACAATGTGGCATTGCCACCAAAATCCACAAATAAAACAGTACTGAGAGTTCAGAAATAGATCCATACATCCATAGACAACTGATTTCTGACAAAGGCAAAAGGCAATTCAGTAGGAAAAGCACAGTTTTTAAATAAATACCACTGAAACTACTGGACAATCAAGCCAAAAAAAGCCTTTCAATCTGAACCTCCCACCATATATTAAATTTAGTCAACTGGTCATAGATACACATATCTAAAACTGTAAAACTTCTATAA
>NW_022311687.1:0-1009 GCF_002776525.5 Piliocolobus tephrosceles | reverse complement strand
TATTGGACTTACAGTTCCACGTGGCTGGGGAGGCCTCACAATCATGAGGGAAGGTGAAAGGCATGTCTCATATGGTGGCAGGCAAGAGAGCGTGTGCAGAGAAACTCCCCTTTACATAACCATTACATCCTGTGAGACGGGAGACGTACTCACTGTCACGAGAACAGCACAGGAAATACCTGCCTCGGAGATTCAATCACCTCCCACCAGGTTCCTCCCACAACACGTGGGAATTCCAGATGAGATGTGGGTGGGGACACAGCCAAACCATATCAGTTCCAAAATTAAGAGTTAAGTTCTTGCTTATAAAGGCAGAAAACAAAGACATTTACCTTGATTACAAAATTTTCTATACAAGTCTGGTTTAAGAGGTACAACAAATTAATTAGTTGGTTTCAGTCTGTTTTCTTTTCCCACAGCTTGTTTTCATTTCTTTTGTAACTTAAAAGTGTGAATTTAACATTCCGTCTCAATACAACTTGACAGCCATGAAGCCTTTAGTGTGAGGCAGGTAAGAAGGAGGTTAATCTACAGAGAAAGTCAACATTGGTTCCCTGGTGCCCTTCAGCCATTTACAGCCTTTTACAAAACAATGCACGTAAGGAAGAAGGCTTCATCTAAAATCAGATTTAAAAAAGATTTTAGTTGCCTAGGTTACAACTGTCTGTCACATGACTCAGGGCCATCAGTATTCTTTTTTTTTTTTTTTTGAGATAGAGTCTTGTTGGCCGGGCGCGGTGGCTCAAGCCTGTAATCCCAGCACTTTGGGAGGCCGAGACGGGCGGATCACGAGGTCAGGAGATCGAGACCATCCTGGCTAACATGGTGAAACCCCGTCTCTACTAAAAAAATACAAAAAAACTAGCCGGGCGAGGTGGCGGCGCCTGTAGTCCCAGTTTACTCGGGAGGCTGAGGCAGGAGAATGGCGTGAACCCGGGAGGCGGAGCTTGCAGTGAGCTGAGATCCAGCCACTGCACTCCAGCCTGGGCGACAGAGCAAGACTCCGTCT
>NW_022311686.1:0-3129 GCF_002776525.5 Piliocolobus tephrosceles | reverse complement strand
CTTAAGAAAAAATATGTATTCCCCTGTTGTTAATTGGAGTGTTGTATAGATGTCTGTTAGTCTACTGGTTTATAGTGTTGTTCAAGTTTTCTATTTTCTTACTGATCTTCAATCTAATTATTCCGTACTATTAAATTTAGTGTATCAAAATATCCATTACTTCTTAGCTATTCTCTCTTCTATCTAGTTATTCTGTATTATTAAATTTGGTGTATCAAAATATCCATTACTTTTTAGCTGTTCTCTCTTCAGTTATATTAACGTATACATATTTGAGAGCTGTCTTATTAGGTGCATATATATTTATAATTGTAACATCTTATTAATGGATTGACCCTTTTAACATTATATGATATCCTTTTGGTTATACAAAATTTTGTTTCAAAGTCTTTTTTGTCTGATATTAATGTAGTTACTTCTGCTCTTTTTTGGTCACAATTTGCAGGAAATATTATTTCCCATTCTTTTATTTTTCAGATATTTGTGTATTTTAATCTGAAATGAGTCTCATGGGTAACATAGAATTGGATCATGTTTGTAAATATATCCTCCCAATCTCTGCCTTTAGCTGTAGAGTTTAATTCATTTATGTGGAATATCATTACCAATAAGGAAGGATTTCTACCATTTCTCTGTTTGTTGTCTATATATCTTATATCTTTTTTGTTCTTCAATTCTTTCATTCCTCCATTATTGCCTTCCTTTCTATTTAATATTTCTAGTGTATCATTTTAATTATCTTGTTCTTGTACTACATTTAAAAAATTTTTTTATTTTACTTTAAGTTCCAGGATACAAGTGCAAAAAATGTAGGTTTGTTGCATAGGTTTACGTGTGCCATGGTGGTTTGCTGTACCTGTCAACCCCTCATCTAGGTTTTAAGCTTCACATTCATTAGCTATTTATCCTAATGCTCTCCCTCCCCTCTTCCTCTCACACCCTGACTGGCCCCAGTGTGTGTTGTTCCCCTTCTTGTGTCCATGTGTTCTCATCACTTAACTGTCACTTATGAGTGAGAACACGTGGTGTTAGTTTTTCTGTTCTTGTGTCCGTTTGCTGAGGATGATGGCTTCCAGCTTCATCCATGTCCCTGCCAAGAACATGATCTCATTCCTTTTTTTTTTTTTTGAGACAGAGTCTCACACTCTCACCCAGGCTGGAGTGCAGTGGCACCATCTTGGCTCACTGCAAACTCCACCTCCCAGGTTCACGCCATTCTCCTGCCTCAGCCTCCCGAGTAGCTGGGACTACAGGTGCCCGCCACCACGCCCAGCTAATTTTTTGTATTTTTAGTAGAGACGGGGTTTCACAGTGTTAGCCAGGATGGTCTCAATCTCCTGACCTTGTGATCCGCTTGCTTCACAAGCGGATTATGATCTCATTCCTTTTTATGGCTGCATAGT
The DNA here is from genome assembly GCF_002776525.5 of Piliocolobus tephrosceles. NCBI lineage: Eukaryota > Metazoa > Chordata > Mammalia > Primates > Cercopithecidae > Piliocolobus > Piliocolobus tephrosceles. The sequence continues at coordinate 1,726 of NW_022311686.1, read as the reverse complement.
ATTCCATGTTATATATGTACCACTTTTTTTTTATCCAGTCTATCACTGACAGGCATTTGAGTTGGTTACATGTCTTTGCTATTGTAAATAGGGTTGTAATAAACATACGTGTGCATGCGTTTATAGTAGAATAATTTATATTCCTTTAGGTATATGCCCAGTAATGGAATTGCTGGGACAAATGGTATTTCTGGTTCTAGATCCTTGAGGAATCGCCACACTGTCTTCCACAATGGTTGAACTAATTTACATTCCCACCAACAGTGTAAAAGCTTTTCCTATTTCTCCACAGCCTTGCCAGCATCTATTGTTTCTTGACTTTTTAATAATCACCATTCTGACTAGCATGAGATGGTATCTCATTGTGGGTTTGATTTACATTTCTTTAATAATCAGTGATGTTGAGCTTTTTATATGTTTGTTGGTTGCATAAATGTCTTCTTTTGAGAAGTGTCTGTTCATATTCTTTGCCCACTTTTTAACAGGGTTTTTTCTTGTAAATTTGTTTAAGTTCCTTCTAGATTCTAGATATTAGACCTTTGTCAGATGGGTAGATTGCAAAAATTTTTCCCATTCTGTAGGTTTCCTGTTCACTCTGATGATAGTTTCTTTTGCTGTGCAGGAGCTCTTTAGTTTAATTAGATCCCATTTGTCAATTTTGGCTTTTCTCAAATGCTTTTGTCATTTTCTTCATGAAGTCTTTGCCCATGCCTATGTCCTGAATGGTATTGAGTAGTTTTCTCCTAGAATTTTTTATGGTTTTGGGTTTTACATTTAAGTATTTAATCCATCATGAGTTAATTTTTGTATAAGGTGCAAGGAAAGGATCCAGTTTTAATTTTCTGAATATGGCTAGCCAGTTTTCCCAGCACCATTTATTAAATAGGGAACCCTTTCCCCAGTGCTTGTTTTTGTCCAGTTCATCAAAGATCAGATGGTTGTAGATGTGTGATGCTATTTCTGAGGTCTCTGTTCTGTTCCATCAGTCTACATATCCGTTTTGATACCAGTACCATGCTGTTTGGGTTACTGTAGCCTTGTAGTATAGTTTGAAGTCAGGTAACATAATGCCTCCTGCTTTGTTTTTTGTTTTTTGTTTTTTTCCTTGCTTACCATTAGTCTTGGCTATAGGAGCTCTTTTTGGTTCCATATGAATTTTAAAATAGTGTTTTCTAGTTCTATGAATAATGTCAATGGTATTTTAATGGGAATAGCATTGAATCTATAAATTACTTTGGGCAGTATGGCCATTTTCACGATACTGATTCTTCCTATCCATGGGCATGGAATCTTTTTCCATTTGTTTGTGTCCTGTCTGGTTTCCTCGAGCAGAGGCTTGTAGTTCTCCTTGAAGAGGTCCTTCATTTACCTTGTTAACTGTATTTCTAGGTATTTCATTCTCTGTGTAGCAATTGCGAATGGGAGGTCATTCATGATTTGGTTCTCTGCTTGCCTTTTGTTGGCGTATAGGAATGCATGTAACCTCTGCACATTGATTTTGTATCCTGAGACTTTGCTGAGGTTGCTTATCAGCTTAAGGAGTTTTGGAGCTGAGACAAAGAATTTTCTACATATGGAATCACGTCGTCTGTAAACAGACTTCCTGTCTTCCTATTCGAATACCTTTATTTCTTTCTCTTGCCTGATTGCACTTGCCAGAAATTCTAATACTATGTTGAATAGGAGTGGTGAGAGCCGGCATCCTTGTCTTGTGCCGGTTTTCAAA
>NW_022311685.1:0-4257 GCF_002776525.5 Piliocolobus tephrosceles | reverse complement strand
TCGGTTATCCAGTGGGGCCGGATTTGCTGGTGGCCGCTGCGTGGCAGATCACTGAGTGGAGCCATGGGAGGTGAGTGGAGTGGGAATAGAGGATGCACCCTCCACAGCTACTGCTGGGAGTTTGCTCTGGTAGCAGAGGGGGCATAGAGAAATTCCCATCAGGTGCAACACGACTGGGGTCCTACGTGTGCTGGACGCCGAAGTGTGGCTATATGTAATCTCTGTCTGCACAGCCGTCCTGGTGAGTGGGTTCAGTCACCTTCCCATCTCACATTTGAGAAATCTCGGGGGCTCACATCACAGCTGGGTGGGTTGGAACTAATGTCTCTGGCAGGATGTTGGCCCCAGAGCCCAGAGCTTACCCGCCCCCGCTCTTTTGAGTCCACCAAGCTTGTAGAGAGGGGTGTGTGGTGGTGGGTGGCGGCTGAGAAACCAACACAGTAGAAAGGGGGAAGGAAATAAACCAGGCAGCAGACAGAGGCAGAGCTTGGGAGGTCTGCACGGGGTCTGGGGGTGGGGGACACCCCCCGGCCTGTGAACCCCGTTCTGTGCTCCTGGCTTGCCCAACCTTGGCCCTCAGCCACATGCTGCGTGCTTTAGGTGAAATCTCAGTCCCTCGTGTGGTGCGGGCATCTTTTCTCCCTGGCTTTGCCTCTCCTTAAATCGTGGAGTCTCAGTGGGGATGGCGGGGTGGTTGGTGGTCCATGGAATTTGCCCCCCACCTCCCCATCCTTGTCCTGTCCGGCTTGTTACCTGAATCTGTGTCTCTTCAGAGCCTGCAAATGAGTGGAGGCCACGGCAGCCTCTTGCTGACCGACTTCTCAAACGTTTTTATTCATCAGAATCGTGTTAAATGCTGATTCCTAGGCACCCCCATTAGGCTCTACGCCTGCCTGGCATGGGTACTTTGAGGAAGGTACAGATAGTTGCTGGGCTGTTCCGGGGGCAATTTGCATTGTTGAATGTCTGCTTTGGTCCTTCCTGCACTCTACTTTCCACGCACACGTAGCATTAAACCTGGAAGTCCTCTGGGTGCTTTGCTAGTGAAGAAGCCCCGGCTGGACTAGGGGCTGCTGGGGCTGGGCCTTGGTTCCTGGGCTGGGGGCTGCGGGCTTGCTCTCTTCAGTGGGCCTGCTGATGGGATGCCCTGGGAAGTCCTGCTGTGCACTCGGGGGAAGGTGCAGAGACAGGCTCAGGAAAGACAGACCATGGATTTAAAAATTCCTACTGGAAAATCTTTTATGAGCAAAGTAATTTGCATCTAACCGAAGACAATCATTGCTTGAAAAATTGGTTTGTTTACAAAGTTGGTTCTATGAACAGATTAAAGTTTTCATTCATGCCTTATCTATAATGTAAATAGGAGCTATTACTGCAACTTAAATTAGCTTTAAATTTCGTATCAGATTGCAGCCCAGATTACAAACGGCTGCTTGATAATCTAATTGATAAAACGGAGGAATTCAGTGCTTGGAACCCAGAGGGAAGGGAACAGAACTGCTTTGGTTTCTCAAAAGCGTGTGACTGAGGGGTGACCTGGGGTGAAGAGAAGTGGCTGGAGTCATTACACTGGAGGAGATGATCTGCCCCAGCCTTTCTCAGCTGTCTTCTGGACAAAGCAAAAGGATGATAAATGGAAAAAGTCAGCACGGAGTTCGTCTACGCCCTGAGATTCTCATAGGGTCATTAATGGGCTGTATCTGTGAAGCCTCCACACAGGCACAAAGGAATTAGACTAGAGTAAGGCGGCCGGCGACCTCTGGTGTCTGGACCGCGTGTCATTTCCTAAAGCCCTTTCGGGTGAAATGACAGTGTCAATGTCGTTGTTCAGAGGAGTGTAATCTCACTCATGAGATGCAGAGGTTTTTTTTGTTTTTTTGTTTTTTTTGTTTTTTTGAGACGGAGTCTCGCTCTGTCGCCCAGGCTGGAGTGCAGTGGCCGGATCTCAGCTCACTGCAAGCTACGCCTCCCGGGTTTACGCCATTCTCCTGCCTCAGCCTCCTGAGTAGCTGGGACTACAGGCACCCGCCACCTCGCCCGGCTAGTTTTTTGTATTTTTAGTAGAGATGGGGTTTCACTGTATTAGCCAGGATGGTCTCGAACTCCTGACCTCGTGATCCACCCGTCTCGGCCTCCCAAAGTGCTGGGATTACAGGCTTGAGCCACCGCGCCCGGCCCGAGATGCAGATTTTAAACACCAAAGTCAGGAAGCTTGGTGGGAGTGGCTGTCTTCCAAGTGGTTTCTGTGCTGCCATGGATGAGGCGTGGATGTGTCAGCTGTTGGTGAGATCCACTGGTGAAGGGGCTAAGCAAACCGTGGAGGTGGGGGGTTGTGAAGCTACATCTCTTCTGTCATCCCAAGTAAATACATTTTGTCAAACCTGTGAGTTTGACCCTGACCCTGAGTGTTGAAGTCTGGTGCAGTGTCTTGAGCTCTCTTGTGCATTGAGGGTGAGTGACTGTAAATGACCGATTCCTCAGTGGTGAAAGTTCAAATTTAGCTTCCCTGAGGAAGCCAGACCTCAGTCACCCGTATCTCCATTGTAAACACTGCGGCCCGTACGCGAGTGGCTTGCACGTTTCCAGGCCTTCCTTGGAGAAGCAGCCGTGAGGTGCTTGATGATTTGATAACATCAGCCACCTTCTGTCTTCTGTCTAATCACGGTACAAATGATTCTCCTATAAGGAAATGGATCTGGTTTCTTCCCAATCGTTGGAAGAAGCAGCCCGCCTAGGGACTCCACCGTCCTCTGCACTTTGACAGCGAAGCCTGTGTCTGTCTCCGTCTCCGAGGAGAGTCACGTGTGTCGTGGGAATCGCCTCCTTAATTCTTCCTGCTTTTGAGGGCTCGGGCAGCTCTGCCTGTTTCACCCGGGATGAGCAGCGGGTGGTCTCTGGCTGCTGTGGGACCAGGGCTTGTGTTTCACCCGGGACGAGCAGCGGGTGGTCTCTGGCTGCTGTGGGACCAGGGCTTGGGGTGCATCATCACATCCGGTGGCCTGTCCAGGTGGGCGTCATTGTCGTTGGCTGAGGCAGCTGTGATGCCGGGGGTCATGCTTGTGTCAGGGCCAACCCAGTTCTTCCCGTGTACACCTCCCCTGCTGGAGTGCCATTCCTTGTGATGACTTGTTGAATTACGGTCGAGAAAGCAGAGAAGCTCTGGGCCTCTCCCTCCCATTCTTACTCCCTGGGGCTGTGATGCCCCACGAGGGAGCTCATAGCCAGAGGCTCCTTTAAATTTAATTAGAATAAAGATTTGATTACATAGCTAAACACATTTGAAAAGAACTTCACAGATTAAATTCCAGATTCAGCCCTTCAGGCCCAGTGGGCACGTTTCGGGACTCAGCAGCTGTAGGTGGCTGTTGTCTTTCTGTGTTGACTGAGCACATTGGGGCATTTCCAGTTCAGCAGGCAACTCTCCTGCATGGCTCTGCCTGTGGTGAGGGCACCTAGGCTGGAGAGCCTCGTGGGGATCCCTTAGGCCTCTGGCTGCAGGCAGGCTGCACGGTTCCTGTGCCCCGGGTCCTCTGCAGGTCCAGATGGATCCCACTACAGAACCAGCGCTGCTAGATTTGGGTACTGTGTGCAGACAGCAGAGGGGACATCCAGGCCTTGCAGGGGCTGGGGTGACTGGCCTCCTTGGCCAGGCTCCTGTCTCCAAGTCTTCAGGGGAAATGCATCCACCATCCACACTGTGCACCAGAGGAAAACTGCAGGCTTCTCGGTGGATGGTGAATTGAGATCATGCAGAGTGACTAGGTTTGGGCTCCTGGCCAGCGTGGAACCTGGTACCTTTAAGTGGAACTTGACATGCCTCCATGTGTACAAGGCAAAGAGAATGCAGCTTTCTCAGCTTGAATCCAGATGTGCTCCCGTTTTGAGGTGGAAGGTTCTGGGAGTGTTGGCCATTGGTGATTGTGCTGCAGTGGAGGACTTTGAATGCAGGCACTGGTTTGGGATAACCCTGGTTTCCTGGTCCTGGATGTGGGCATCCCTGAATATCCCGGACTGGAGGAAGGCAGGGCAGATGGGAGGGTGACAAGAGGTCAGGTGTTTCCAGCTTTGGAGACTGATGCCATCAGATGGCCGAAATCAGGATGGTGGTGGCCAGGGACCAAAGCACGGGTGCGTGGAAGTGCCATGTTTCCCGGACCATGGGGAGGACCTGTTGAACTCTATTCCTGGGCAACAGTTCTTCCATTCTCAGGAATCTGTGCCATTGTAATTGACTAGCAAATTCTGTAATTGCTCTAA
>NW_022311682.1:0-5081 GCF_002776525.5 Piliocolobus tephrosceles | reverse complement strand
AGAACAATGTTTATGGTGAAAGGAATGAACTTATATTAACTGTGTAACTGCAGAAGGAGAACTTGATAGTACTAGGATTTGAAGTAATGAATAAATGTGGAATAGCTTTAAGAAATAATGTTGTTCATTGACAAAGAATAAGCACAGTACAACTGGGTATTGGATTCTAGGTATATTTGGTTTTCCAGTTTCTGGTATCATCTTAGGAGAAGGCCAATGTCACTCATTTTGATTATTTTCATAGTTTCTTTTTGTTGTTCTGATTTTCCCCTCCCTAAAATATTTTAATATGATCCCTTCATCCTTAGTACTTTCAAGTTTTGCCAAAATTTGTCTTAACGAGTGTCTTTTTTCTTTTATTGTTCCTGTTCTATTTTCTTTGGAACATTATTTTTTTCAAGTTCAGGAATTTTGACTCGATTAATTCTGGAAAATATGGTTGCTTTCACTTTGTTCAATCTATTAATTTGATGTTGCAATCAAAATTACCTAATTTCCTTTTCTTTTCTCTCTTGGTTTATATCTTCTTGACTCTCTCTCTCTTCCATTTATTCACAAATATGATCCGTATATTTTCATTTTAAATCATTCTGTTGAATTTTTACGGTCTGCTGCCACATTTTCACTTTGAAAACTCTTGTCTTATGGATGTCTTTTTATAGTGTCATTTTTCTGTTCCATGGTTTCAATACACTGTCTTATTTCTGTGAGGATGCTAATTTTTAAATAATCTTTTGATAGCTGTACTGTTTCTATTTATTCCATGTTTTCTTGTTTTCTGTTTGTTGCTATCTCTGTAGTCTGGCTGAAAATCTAACAACCCTGGCAATATTGACTTCTGGTGAAGATGCCCAGCAACAGGAACTCATCTATTGTTGGCAAAAATGCAAAATGGTATAGCCACTTTTGAAGACAGTTTGGGAGTTTCTTATGTAGCAAGATATAGTCTCACCATACCACCCCAGAAGTCTTGCTGTTAGGTTTTCACCCAATTAATTTTAAGATATATGTACACAAATGACTATGTATGAATGTTTGTAATGGTTTTCTTTATAATTACCAAACACTGGGAACAAACAAGATGTCTTCCTATATGCTGGGGAGGTTTGTCCCTTCCAAATCTCGTGTTGAAATGTGATTCCAAATGTTGGAATCGGGGCCTGGTGGGAGGTCATTCCATTAAGGGGGTGCATCTCCAATGAATGGTTTAGCACCATCCCCGTATGTGATAAGTGAGTTTTTGTCAGTTCCTTCACACAAGATCTGGTTGTTTAAATGTTTGCCAACTCCTTACACCGCTCTCTTGCTTTTGTGCTTACCATGTTGACATGCTGGCTCTCTGTTGACTGCTGTCATGATTGTAAGCTTCCTGAGGCCTCACTAGAGGCAGATGCCATCATCATGCTTCCTGTAAAGCCCACAGAACCATTCACCAACTAAGTATTTTTTACCTAGCCTCAGGTGTTTCTTTTCTTTTGAGACAGAGTCTCACTCTGTCACCCAGGCTGGAGTACAGTGGCATGATCTTGGCTCACTGCAAACTCTGCCTCCTGGGTTAAAGTGATTCTCCTGCCTCAGCCTCCCAAGTAGCTGGGACTACAGGTGCCCGCTACCATGCCCAGCTAATATTTTTGTACTTTTAGTACAGATGGGGTTTCACCGTGTTAGCCAGGATGGTCCCGATCTCCTGACCTCGTGATCCACCCACCTAGGTCTCCCAATGTGCTGGGATTACAGGTGTGAGCCACCATGCCCATCCCAGGTGTTTCCTTATAGCAATGCAAGAATGGCTTAACACATCCTTCAGTAGGTACATGGATAAGCAAACTAAAATATACTCATACAATAAAATACAATTCAGAACTGTTTTAGTCTATTTTGTGCTGATACAACAAAATACCTGAGACTGAGTAATTTGTGAAGAACTGACGTTTCTTCTCACAGTTTTGGAGCCTGGGAATCCCAAGATAAAGGTGCTGGCATCTAGTGAGTCCTTCTTGCTGCATCCTTACTTAGAAGAAAGAGAAACTAGACCTGAAGATCAAGCTAGCAAGTCAGCTGAACAATTCAAGAAGCCTCTTTTATAAAAGCCTTAGTCCCATTAATGAGAAAGGAACCCTCATGACCTAATCATCTTTTAAAGACCCCACCCCTTAATACCAACATATTGGCAACACTTGAATCTTGGAGAGCACCCATTCAAACCATAGCAAGAGTTTAAAAGTAATAAGATAAAAAGAAAAACTAAGACACAAGTTAATCTTAAATGCATATTACTAAGTGAAAAAAGCCAATCTGAAAAGGCATGTTACCATTAAATGACATTCTGGAAAACGCCAAGCTATTGAGATGATAAACATGGTAGTGCCTGTCATGAATGACAGCGGAAGGGATTGAACAGGTACAGCACAGGACAGTGATGTTAATTTTATATGATACTGTGACAGTGGATACACGACATAATATGTTTATCAAGAACTTGATGCAAAAAATGAACCTAATATGTGCAAATAAAATAAATGTTTAGGATCTTCAGGGATCTCATGATAAAATGCAAAAGGAGAGAATGGAACCTCACTGGATTATATGTGTGAAACAAACTTGCTGGAGGAGTTCAAGAGAAAAGGTAGAAACCTATGTATATTTGGAAATAAGTAGAGTCTCTAAGACTAAAGGCAAGCTGACCATAAGCCTGTACTCTCATTGAAGAAGTCATTTGCACAGGAATATGAGTTAATAATTCTGAAACTGCAATACATGAATAAAAGAATTGAATATTTAAGTAAATTGGTGATGGGTAGTAAAAGCCAAGTTTCTGACTGTTGTGTGTGAAGTTTCAGAGAAGAAAGAGGCGAAGGTGGAACAATCCATGTGACAATGAATTTGATTTAGAGAAATAAGTATGAACTCCTGTTGTGCTTCACACAGATACACATAGTTTCATATAGAAATATGCATGAATGTATTTATATATAATCTGCATAATATACACACATATATATTCCCTGTCAGCTTACAGGGCCTGGAAGCAACAACACTCTCATTAAAAATAAATATACTTAGAGCCAGAGCTTATTTTCAAATCCCATTATCTAATAAAAGAACCAGGAGTGCTAGCAGAAATGACTGACTCTAGGTCTGGGGCAGGATATATACAAGGTGAACAGAAAGCATTTTGTACAGCTAGAAATTAAGAAAGTCTACACACACATGCTGTGTTAGTTAGTTTACATACTGTAATAAAGAACTATCTGTGACTGGGTCATGAATGAATAGGTTTAATTGACTCACAGTTCAGCAGGTTGTACAAGAAGCATGGCTGGGAGGCCTCAGGAAACTGACAATCATGGCAGAAGACAAAGAAAAAGCAAGTCCATGTTAAAATGGTAGAGTGGGAGAGACAAAGGAGGAAGTGCTACATACTTTTAAACAACCAGATCATGGGAGAACTCAATGACATGAGAACAGCAAGCAAAAAAATCTGCTCCTATGATTGAATCACCTACCATCAGGTCCCTTCCCCAACACTGGAAACTACAATTCAATATGAGATTTCCAAGGGGACACAGAGACAAACTAGATCATTTAGCACCCGGCCCCTCCCAAATCTCATTTTCTTCTCACATTTCAAAATAAAATCATGCCTTCCCAACAGTCACCCAAAGGCTTAACTCATTCTAGCATTAACTCAAAAGTCCAAATCCAAAGTCTCATCTGAGACAAGGCAAGTCTCTTTCACCTATGAGTCTATAAAATCAATAACAAGTTAGTTATTTCCAAGATACAATGGGGATACAGGCATTGAGTAAATGTTCCCATTCTAAATGGGAAAAATTGTCCAAAACAAAGCAGCTACAGACCTCATATAAATCTGAAACCCAGCAGGGTGGTCATTAAATATCCAAGGTCCCAAATAATCTCCTTTGACTCCATGTCTGACATCCAGGTCACACTAATGCAAGGGGTGTAATCCCAAGGCTTTGGGTAGCTCTACTCCTGTGGCTCTGCAGGGTACAGCCCCACAGCTGCTTTCACAGTCTCTCATTGAGTGCCTGTGGTTTTTCCAGGAACATGATGGAAGCTGTTGGTGGATCTACAATTTTGGGGTCTGGAGGCCAGTGGCCCTCTTCTCAGAGCTCCACTAGGCAGTGCCCCAGTGAAAACTCTGTGTGGGGGTTCCAACCCCACATTGCTGTTGTGCCCTGCCCTAGTACAGGTTTACCATGAGGGTTCCAGCCCTGCAGTAGATTTTAGCCTGTACATCCAGGCATTTCCATACATCCTTTAAAATCTAGGTGGAGGCTCCCAAGCATCAACTCTTGCCCTCTGTGCACCCACAGGCTCAACACCAAGTGGAAGCTTCCAGGGCATGGTGCTTGCCTCCTCTGAAGCAATGGCCCGAGTTGTACCTTTGCCCCTTTCAGCTGCAGTGGGAGGTGGAGTAGCTACAATGCAGGCTGCCATGTCCTGAGGCCCTGGGCTGTCCCATGAAACCATTGTTTCCTCCTAATTCTCCAGGCCTGTGATGGTATGGGCTACCCTGAAGGTCTCTGAAATGTCTTGGAAGCATTTCTTTCATTGTCTTGGCTATTAACATTTGGTACCTTTTATGCAAATTTCTGCAGCTGGCTTAAATTCTTACCTAGAAAATGGGTTTTTCTTTACAACCACATGGTCAGGCTGCAAATTCTCTACACTTTTGTGCTCTGTTTCCCTTTAAAATATAAGTTGTAGTTTCAGATAATCTCTTTGTTCATGCAAACTAGCATGTGCTATTAGAAGCAGACAGGCCACATCTTGAATGCTTTGCTGCTTAGAAATTTCTTCCATGAGATACCCTAAATTATCTCTCTCAAGTTTAAAGTTCCACAGATCTCTAGAACAGGGGCAAAATGTTGCCGGTCTCTTTGCTAAAGCATAACAAGAGTGATCTTTGCTCTACTTCCTGATAAGTTCCTCATTTTCATCTGAGACCACCTCAGCCTAGACTTTGCTGTCCATGTCACTATCAGCATTTTAGCCACAGCCACTCAACAAGTCTCTAGGAAGTTTCAAACTTTCCCTCATCTTTCTATCTTCTT
>NW_022311681.1:0-3957 GCF_002776525.5 Piliocolobus tephrosceles | reverse complement strand
TTTTAAAATGTGTGAAAATATAAAATATATATACTACATAGGTGCAAAAAATTGTTTGTTTTTTTTGTAAATTGTGTGTAGTCCTGGTTTTTCAACTAATTTTGTTTGTATAACAATATACATATAATGTGTTGTTATACAGACTTATATATGAAAATATATTTTAATATTCTTAGTAAAAAAAATTGCACACAATTTATTACATAACTCAAATAAATATCATATTTTAACATAAATAATATTTAATGTAAAAGTACATATGCTTATGTGTTACTATTTTACGTTTTTAAAATTATTTTTAATTTTGATAACATTTAATTATCATTTGTTACTTTGTTATTAATAATGTGCTCATTTAATTTTAAAAATTATTTTCAATTACTTAAAAATATAATTTATATTTATAATTGCACACTTTTGTAGTCAAAATTTAAAAAAAAAATGATTAAAATGTAGTATAATATGGTGCTATGAAAATATATATGAGTGTGGCGATATATAAACAATTATTTATTTTTTTTTTTTTATGGCCGTAGTTGCATAACAAAATATATTATTATAGTTACACTTTTTTTTTTATTATTTTAATTAAGAAATGATATATATCTTGTTATTTTTTATATGTAATCATAATTTTTTATAAAAGTTAAAATAAAAAAAGTAAAAACTTTATAATAATTTTTTTTTTTTTAATAATTTACAATTGATATTTTTTAGTGTGTAAAATTGTAGCACACATAAAGTGAAATTTAATTTGTTCATATTTTTTATAAAATATGAAATAAAATAAAATTAATACGCAATCAATTTATATGTATAAATACTTATGGTTGTAACTTAAATTATAATATTCCAAAAAAAAAAAATATATATATATATTTTTAATTACTTTTAAACATTTATTTTTTTTTTTTTAGTTTTACTAATATATTTTAACTAAAAAAGCCACATAAAGAAGAAATTAGTGAGTTTATATATGCCTTGTTTTTTTGCTAATATAAGAAACAACCGCCTGTAACATTTTAATTTTTATCATCATGAAGTTAACAATACTTGGTACATTAGTGTTATTTTTTTTTGGGAATTTTGCACACATTTTAATGGTGTCGCCAGTAATGAGCATTACAATGACTATTTTAAGAACCCCAATAAGTATCATGTTTCAAATAAATGCATAACTGACACATTGGTGTCACTAGATTATGATTTGACAAAATATCATAACAATTTTAACAAAGCGTTAATGAATTTGCATGACGCATCAACTTTAACTGGTTTGATTAAAAGTAGTTTTGATAGAATATTTAAAATAAAGTTGTATGATGAAATAAGCAAGCGCATTTATAGATTAGAAAGGTTTATATTTTTTATGTTAAAAAAATCTATACAGGAAAAAAATTCTGCTTTACGTGACGTAGCACAGTGTATATTTCAAGAAGTAATGTTCATAATGAGCTTAGCAATCGATTATGCCGATATGTAATCAATGACAATAGAATAAACATATGTATAAAAATATATAACAAAACTTGCATAAAATTTAAAAAATACAATTGATGCAATGCAAGCAAACGCAACTTCGTTACTATTAATAATAATATATTGGATTTCTAAAATTAACATAAAAAAATATTATAAATATATAAATACATATTTAAATTTTTTTATAATTTAGTTTTATAAAAAAATTTTGTTACATACATGTACATAAATTGTCACGTTAATTTTAAACATTAAATATTATTTGTGTTTAGTATATTATAACTTTTTACACAATTGTAAAAGTTTATGTTTTCACACATTTGTAAAAGTTTATGTTTTCATACATTTGTAAAAGTTTATGTTTTTTTTTTAGTTCATGTTTTTGTTCAGTTTATGTATTATTCGTGTATGTGTTTTTTTATTACACATAACTTTGACAAAAATAAACCGAATCAAATACAAAATTAGTATATTTAGTCTTATGTAAGTGTAATTTATGATTACATACATGATAATAATGTAAATTAAATAAACTTAATAGTTTACTTAAATAATTTAACAAATATGTTATTTATGTGTATACAAGATATTATATTAGTAAAATGATTATTTATATAACATTATAACAGTAATAATAAATTATCATTGATAATTATTAAAAGAGAAATTAAAATATGTTTATAAAAACATAAAAATTGTTAATTTTCGTTATTATTGTTTTTTTTTAGGTCATTTTATTATATTATAAAATATTGTACTTTTTATTTTATTAGATTTTTGTAGGAATTTTATATATAATTATGGAATTATATATGAAACATCCGTTAATTAACTTATAATTAAATGTAATGTTTATTATAATGTCTTCTAGCAAGTATTAAGATTTAAAAAACGTTTAAGTGTATTATAAAGTGCTAGTAAAATTTTTTTTAGCACTAAGACACTAATTTTTAATTATTTCGAATATGTAATTTATTATTTGTCTATGACTTAGCAAATATGAATAACATGCAACAATGATATTTACATTTATCTGTCTTTGTTATTTATTATTTGTAACATTTATAATATTTAATTTAGCGACTATTAAATTTTAACAAAGCATAATTAGGCTTTAAGAGTAACTTTTAACAGTTTTACACCAATATTTCATTCTTATTATTTAGTGACCATTGAGTTATTAATAACATTAACACACATTTAACACATTCAAAGGATTTTTTCGTATACTTATGTTTAGAAGTTTTCACGCAGTTTTTTAAAAATTAAGTTTTGATACACTTTTTAAAGTTATATATTGACGTTAAACAGTATAATATGAAACATTTTTACATATACATTAACAACGTTTTCGTAAGAAACACCAATCGAAACAGTCATTTTTAACTTATTTGATTAGTCACTTTAAAACACTCATTCAATTTTACCGACAATTTAATTTAATGCAATACAACTCCAAAACAAAATAAAAAACGAATACAAAAAAAAAAAAATAGAACTTAAAGAAAAGTGTCACCCGTTTTAATAAGAAATTAGTTCATATTTCTAAGACTTTCGTAAAAACTTTTGTACCCCATGATATTATAATATGTAAACATTATGTAGAAACATTTGAATATGATTTATTAAGTATTAAAACTGTTAAAATATCTCATCTCATCACATTAAACAGTATTAAAACAATCGTGAATGCTCTTTTAAAAACAAATAAAATTACACGAAAAAAAAAAAAAAAAAAAAAAAAAAAAACATATAATTACTAATAGTAAATGAAAAATAATAGTAAAATCAAACAAAGCAAGAATTTGTTGCAGGGTCCTTAGAATTAATTCAGTCTTTTGATTAGAATGAAAAAGGTGAAATAATATTTTATAGTTATCATTCAATATTTAATTGATCTAAAATGAAAAATAAATTAAAAAAATAAACAAAGATTTATATTAAATTATTTAATTGTAAATAATATTGCACATAAATGCAGTTTTATTTTTAATTATTTATTATCATTTTACATAAATAAAAAAGAAAATTACATGTATACTTTTAAATCATGTTATTATTGGTATTGTACGACTAAGATTGTTTTGGGCTGACAACATATAATTATAACATGAGTAAATTGAACATCTATCTATAAAAAAAATATGTAATGATAAATTTGTAAGTGATGTGATGTTGGAGGTAATTTAGTAGTTTAAAATGATACACAACTATATATTTATAGGTACTTATTTTACAAAAATAAAGAATAAGAAATAGCCATCTCATTTAATTATTTAAAATTATTATTTGTTTTGGTTTTATAACAAAACATGTATGGGTTTATGAAAAATGTTTAAATTGTGTACTGTACAGGTTTATAAATTAAAAAATGTAGATTTTAATGATTAAATACTAAAACGGTTTTGCATGGTTGTTTTGCGTCCCAAGTTGTTGAGTCCTAATTTTTACATATATGAGTTAGATTGAAAAAAA
>NW_022311679.1:0-4843 GCF_002776525.5 Piliocolobus tephrosceles | reverse complement strand
ATGATTTATAATCCTTTGAGTATATACCCAGTAATGGGATGGCTGGCTCAAATGGTATTTCCAGTTCTAGAGCCTTGGGGAATCGCCACATGGTCGTCCACTAGTTCAACAATGGTTGAACTAGTTTACAGTCCCAGCAACAGTGTAAAAGTGTTCCTAGCCGGGCGTGGTGGCTCATGCCTGTAATCCCAGCACTTTGGGAGGTCGAGGCGGGTGGATCACGAGGTCAGGAGACCGAGACCATCCTGCCTAACACGGTGAAACCCCATCTCTACTAAAAATACAAAAACTTAGCCAGACAGAGTGGCTGGCGCCTGTAGTCCCAGCTACTCGGGAGGCTGAGGCAGGAGAATGGCATGAACTGGGAGGCAGAGCTTGCAGTGACCCCAGATAGCGCCACGGTACTCCAGCCTGGGTGACAGAGCAAGACTCTGTCTCAAAAAAAAAAAGTTAAAAAAGTATTCCTATTTCTCCAAATCCTCTCCAGCACCTGTTGTTTCCTGACTTTTTAATGATCACCATTCTAACTGGTGTGAGATGGTATCTCATTGTGGTTTTGATTTGCGTTTCTCTGATGGCCAGTGATGATGAGCATATTTTCATGTGACTGCTACATAAATGTCTTCTTTTGAGAAGTGTCCATTCATATCCTTTGCCCACTTTTTGATGGTGTTGTTTGATTTTTTTCTTGTAAATTTGTTTGAGTTCCTTGTAGATTCTGGATATTAGCACTTTGTCAGATGGGTAGATTGCAAAAATTTTCTCCCATTCTGTAGGTTGCCTGTTCACTCTGATGGTAGTTTCTTTTGCTGTGCACAAGTTCTTCAGTTTAATTAGATCCCATTTGTCTATTGTGGCTTTTGTTGCCATTGCTTTTGGTGTTTTAGTCATGAAGTCCTTACCCATGCCTATGTCCTGAATGGTATTGCCTAGGTTTTATTTTAGGGTTTTTATGGTTTTAGGTCTAACATTTAAGTCTTTAGTCCATCTTGAATTAATTTTTGTACAAGGTGTAAGGAAGGGATCCAGTTTCAGCTTTCTACATATAGCTAGCCAGTTTTCCCAGCATCATTTATTAAATAGGGAATCCTTTCCCCATTTCTTGTTTTTGTCAGGTTTGTCAAAGATCAGATGGTTGTAGATGTGTGGTATTATTTCTGAGGGCTCTATTCTGTTCCATTGATCTATATCTCTGTTTTGGTACCAGTACCATGCTATTTTGGTTACTGTAGCCTTGTAGTATAGTTTGAAGTCAGGTAACATGATGCCTCCAGCTTTGTTCTTTTGGCTTAGGATTGTCTTGACAATGTGGGCTCTTTTTTGGTTCCATATGAACTTTAAAGTAGTTTTTTCCAATTCTATGAAGAAAGTCATTGGTAGCTTGATAGGGCTGGCTTTGAATCTATAAATTACCTTGGGCAGTATGGCCATTTTCACAATATTGATTCTTCCTATCCATGAGCATGGAATGTTCTTCCATTTTTGTCCTCTTTTATTTCGTTGAGCAGTGGTTTGTAGTTCTCCTTGAAGAGGTCCTTCACATCCCTTCTAAGTTGGATTCCTAGGTATTTTATTCTCTTTGAAGCAATTGTGAATGGGAGTTCACTCGTGATTTGGCTCTCTGTTTGTCTGTTATTGTTATATAGGAATGCTTGTGATTTTTGCACTGGGATTTTGTATCCTGAGACTTTGCTGAAGTTGCTTATCAGTTTAAGGAGATTTTGGGCTGAGACCATGGGGTTTTCTAAATATACAATCGTGTCATCTGCCAACAGGGACAACTTGACTTCCTCTTTTCCTAATTGAATACCCTTTATTTCTTTCTCCTGCCTGATTTCCTGGGCCAGAACTTCCAACACTATATTGAATAGGAGTGGTGAGACAGGGCAGCCCTGTCTTGTGCCAGTTTCCAAAGGGAATGCTTCCAGGTTTTGCCCATTCAGTAAGATATTGGCTGTGAGTTTGTCATAAATAGCTCTTATTATTTTGAGATACGTTTCTTCAGTACCTAGCTTATTGAGAGTTTTTAGCATGAAGGGCTGTTGAATTTTGTTGAAGTCCTTTTCTGCATCTATTGATGCAGAAAAGAGATAATCACATGGTTTTTGTCTTTGGTTCTGTTTATATGATGGATTACGTTTATCGATTTGTGTATGTTGAACCAGCCTTTCATCCCAGGGATGAAGCCAATTTGACCGTGGTGGATAAGCTTTTTTGATGTGCTGCTGGATTCGGTTTGCCAGTATTTTATTGAGGAATTTTGCATCGATGTTCATCAGGAATATGGGTCTAAAATTCTTTTTTGTTGTGTCTCCCTGGCTTTGTTATCTGGATGATGCTGGCCTCATAAAATGAGTTAGGGAGGATTCCCTCTTTTTCTATTGATCTGTTGATTGGAATAGTTTCAGAAGGAATGGCACCAGCTCCTCTTTGTACCTCTGGTAGAATGTGGCTGTGAATCCGTCTGGTCCTGGGCTTTTTTTGGTTGGCAGGCTATTAATTATTGCCTCAATTTCAGGGTCTGTTATTCGTCTATTCAGAGATTCAACTTCTTCCTGGTTTAGTCTTGGCATGGTGTATGGGTCCAGGAATTTATCCATTTCTTCTAGATTTTCTGGTTTATTTGTGTAGAGGTGCTTCTAGTATTCCCCGATGGTAGTTTGTATTTCTGTGGGATTGGTGGTGATATCCCCTTTATCATTTTTTATTGTGTCTATTTGATTCTTCTCTCTTTTCTTCTTTGTTAGTCTTGCTAGAGGTCTATCAATTTTATTGTTCTTTTCAAAAAACCAGCTCCTGGATTCACTGATTTTTTGAAGGTTTTTTTGTGTCTCTATCTCCTTCAGTTCTGCTCTGATCTTAGTTATTTCTTGCCTTCTGCTAGTTTTTGAATGTGTTTGCTCTTGCTTCTCTAGTTCTTTTCATTGCGATGTTAGGGTGTCAATTTTAGATCTTTCCTGCTTTCTCTTGTGGGCATTTAGTGCTATAAATTTACCCCTACACACTGATTTAAATGTGTCCCAGAGATTCTGGTATGTTGTGTCTTTGTTCTCAGTGGTTTCAGAGAACATCTTTATTTCTGCCTTCATTTTGTTATGTAGCCAGTAGTCACTCAGGAGCAGGTTGTTCAGTTTCCATGTAGTTGTGCGGTTTTGAGGGAGTTTCTTTCTTTTTTTTTTTTTTTGAGACGGATTCTCACTCTGACACCCAGTCTGGAGTGCAGTGGCGCAATCTCGGCTCACTGCAAGCTCTGCCTCCCGGGTTTACACCATTCTCCTGCCTCAGCCTTCCGAGTAGCTGGGACTACAGGCGCCCGCCATCTCTCCCGGCTAGTTTTTTGTATTTTTTAGTAGAGACGGGGTTTCACCGTGTAGGCCAGGATGGTCTCGATCTCCTGACCTCGTGATCCACCCGTCTCGGCCTCCCAAAGTGCTGGGATTACAGGCTTGAGCCACCGCGCCCAGCCTTGAGGGAGTTTCTTAATCCTGAGTTCTAATTTGATTGTACTGTGGTCTGAGAGACAGTTTGTTTTGATTTCTGTTCTTTTACATTTGCTGAGGAATGCTTTACTTCCAATTATGTGGTCAATTTTGGAATAAGTGCGATGGGGTGCTGAGAAGAATGTATATTCCGTTGATTTGGGGTGGAGAGTTCTGTAGATGTCTATTAGGTCTGCTTGGTGCAGAGCTGGGTTCAAGTCCTGGATATCCTTGTTAACTTTCTGTCTCGTTGATCTGACTAATGTTGACAGTGGGGTGTTAAAGTCTCCCATTATTATTGTGTGGGAGTCTAAGTCTCTTTGTAGGTCTCTAAGGACTTGCTTTATGAATCTGGTGGCTCCTGTATTGGGTGCATATATATTTAGGATAGTTAGCTCTTCTTGTTGAATTGATCTGCTTACCATTATGTAATGGCCTTCTTTGTCTCTTTTGATCTTTGTCGGTTAAAGTCTGTTTATGTCAGAAACTAGGATTGCAACCCCTGCTTTTTTTTGTTTTCTCTTTGCTTGGTGGATCTTCCTCCATCCCTTTATTTTGAGCCTATGTGTGTCTCTGCATGTGAAATGGGTCTCCTCAATACAGCAGACTGATGGGTCTTGACTATTTATCCAATTTGCCATTCTGTGTCTTTTAATTGGGGCATTTAGCCCATTTACATTTAAGGTTAATACTGTTATGTGTGAATTTGATCCTGTCATTATGATGGTAGCTGGTTATTTTGCTCATTAGTTGATGCAGCTTCTTCCTAGCATTGATGGTCTTCACAATTTGGCATGTTTTTGCAGTGGATGGTACCAGTCGTTCCTTTCCATGTTTAGTGCTTCCTTCAGGAGCTCTTGTAAGACAGGCGTGGTGGTGACAAAATCTCTCAGCATTTGCTCGTCTGTTTGTACAGGATTTTCTTTCTCCTTCGCTTATGAAACTTAGTTTGGCTGGATGTGAAATTCTGGGTTGAACATTCTTTAAGAAT
The DNA here is from genome assembly GCF_002776525.5 of Piliocolobus tephrosceles. NCBI lineage: Eukaryota > Metazoa > Chordata > Mammalia > Primates > Cercopithecidae > Piliocolobus > Piliocolobus tephrosceles. The sequence continues at coordinate 373 of NW_022311679.1, read as the reverse complement.
GTTGAATATTGGCCCCCACTCTATTCTGGCTTGTAGAGTTCCTGCTAAGAGGTCTGCTGTTAGTCTGATGGGTCTCCCTTTGTGGGTAACCTGACCTTTCTCTCTGGCTGCCCTTAACATTTTTTCCTTCATTTCTACCTTCTTGAATCCGACAATTATATGTCTTGGGGTTGCTCTTCTCGAGGAGTATATTTGTGGTGTTCTCTGTATTTCCTGAATATGAATGTTGGCCTGCCTTGCTAGGTTGGGGGAGTTCTACTGGCTAATATCCTGAAGAGTGTTTTCCAACTTGTTTCCATTCTCCCCATCACTTTCACATACATCAATCAAACATAGATTTGGTCTTTTCACATAGTCCCGTATTTCTTGGAGG
>NW_022311678.1:0-1717 GCF_002776525.5 Piliocolobus tephrosceles | reverse complement strand
CTGAGACTTTGCTGAAGTTGCTTGTCAGCTTAAGAAGGTTTTGGGCTGAGACGATGGGGTTTTCTAAGTATACAATCATGTCATCTGCAAACAGGGACAATTTGACTTCTTCTTTTCCTAACTGAATACCCTTGATTTCTTTCTCTTGCCTGATTTCCCTAGCCAGAACTTCCAACACTATGTTGAATAGGAGTGGTGAGAGAGGGCATCCCTGTCTTGTGCCAGTTTTCAAAGGGAATTTTTCCAGTTTTTGCCCATTCAGTATGATATTAGCTGTGGGTTTGTCATAAATAGCTCTTATTATTTTGAGGTACGTTCCATCAATACCGAATTTATTGAGCGTTTTTAGCATGAAGGGCTGTTGAATTTTGTCAAAAGCCTTTTCTGCATCTATTGAGATAATCATGTGGTTCTTGTCTTTGGTTCTGTTGATATGCTGGATTATGTTTATTGATTTGCGAATGTTGAACCAGCCTTGTATCCCAGGGATGAAGCCCACTTGATCATGGTGGATAAGCTTTTTGCTGTGATGCTGAATCCAGTTTGCCAGTATTTTATTGAGGATTTTTGCATCGATGTTCATCAGGGATATTGGTCTAAAATTCTCTTTTTTTGTTGTGTCTCTGCCAGGCTTTGGTATCAGGATGATGTTGGCCTCATAAAATGAGTTAGGGAGGATTCCCTCTTTTTCTATTCATTGGAATAGTTTCAGAAGGAATGGTACCAGCTCCTCCTTGTACCTCTGGTAGAATTCAGCTGTGAATCCATCGGGTCCAGGGCTTTTTTTGGTGGTAGGCTATTAATTGTTGCCTCAGTTTCAGAGCCTGCTATTGGTCTATTCAGGGATTCAACTTCTTCCTGGTTTAGTCTTGGGAGAGTGTACGTGTCCAGGAAATTATCCATTTCTTCTAGATTTTCTAGTTGATTTGCGTAGAGGTGTTTATTATATTGTCTGATGGTAGTTTGTATTTCTGTGGGGTCGGTGGTGATATCCCCTTTATCATTTTTTATTGCGTCTATTTGATTCCTCTCTCTTTTCTTCTTTATTAGTCTTGCTAGCGGTCTGTGAATTTTGTTGATCTTGTCAAAAAACCAACTCCTGGATTCATTGATTTTTTGGAAGGTTTTTTGTGTCTCTATCTCCTTCAGTTCTGCTCTGATCTTAGTGATTTCTTGCCTTCGGCTAGCTTTTGAATGTGTTTGCTCTTGCCTCTCTAGTTCTTTTAATTGTGATTTTAGAGTGTCCAATTTAGATATTTCCAGCTTTCTCTTGTGGGCACTTAGTGCTATAAATTTCCCTCTACACACTGCTTTAAATGTGCCCCAGAGATTCTGGTATGTTGTATCTTTGTTCTCATTGGTTTCAAAGAACATCTTTATTTCTGCTTTCATTTTGTTATGTACCCAGTAGTCATTCAGGAGCAGGTTGTTCAGTTTCCATGTAGTTGAGCAGTTTTGATTAAGTTTCTTAGTCCTGAGTTCTAGTTTGATTGCACTGTGTTCTGAGAGACAGTTTGTTATAATTTCTGTTCTTTTACATTTGCTGAGGAGTGCTTTACTTCCAATTATGTGGTCAATTTTGGAATAAGTGTGATGTGGTGCTGAGAAGAATGTATATTCTGTTGACTTGGGGTGGAGAGTTCTATAGATGTCTATTAGGTCTGCTTGGTGCAGAGATGAGTTCAATTCCTGGATATCCTTGTTAACTTTCTGTCTC
>NW_022311676.1:0-2096 GCF_002776525.5 Piliocolobus tephrosceles | reverse complement strand
CCTGCCTCAGCCTCCTGAGTAGCTGGGACTACAGGCGCCCGCCACCTCGCCCAGCTAGTTTTTGTATTTTTAGTAGAGACGGGGTTTCACCGTGTTAGCCAGGATGGTCTCGATCTCCTGACCTCGTGATCCACCCGCCTCGGCCTCCCAAAGTGCTGGGATTACAGGCTTGAGCCACGGTGCCCGGCTAATTTTTTTTTTTTTTTTAATTATTTTTGGTAGAGACAGCATCTCGCCATATTGGCCAGGCTGGTCTCCAACTCCTGGGCTCAGACAGTTAGCCTGTCAAAGTGCTGGGATTGCAGGTGTGAGCTACTGCACTCAGCCCAAGAGACACTGCCTTTTGCTGTCCTGCGCTGCTCTTTGCTTAGTTTAGTGGGGGAAAAATTAGAGCTGATGGATGATCTCTCTGGGTCAGGAGGAGGGGCTAGCAGGGAGCCCAAAGAAATGGGCTCAGCAGAGGACAGAAACAAGGTGACTAGAGAGGGAGTGGAGAGGGGTCGGCAGCCGCACTGTGACATCAGCCAGTCCCTTATACCCCGTCACGCCTTGAGTCTGAGACCTGGCCCCACCCAATTGTAACCTCTGGCTCTCGGCCTTCTGATGGCCACCATGGCACAGCGTGTGTGAGTGGCACTCGGAGACTCTGACCATTGCCCCCATGGGAGCTGCCACTGTGCATGGCCACGAAGCCTGTCTGTGTCTGTCACCCCCTCAGGTGGAGCTGGCCCTGCTACAGCACTCCTACCAGGACCTGGCCTCACAGATCAACCTCATCCTTCTGGAACGCCTGTGGTATGTCATGCTGGAGCAGTTCCTCATGAAGTATGTGTGGAGTGCCTCAGGCCTGCTCATGGTGGCTGTCCCCATCATCACTGCCACTGGCTACTCAGAGTCAGGTGAGACCCAGGGCTCTAAGAGGATCCAGGCCAGGGGCCTGTCCCCCATACCGCTGGGTGCTGGGCTCACGAGGGCCCAGCTCAGCCGGCCCGCCTCCCACTTCTGCTGCCAGGGCTGCCGAGGCCCTGCTGCCACCCTTGATGCTCTCAGAGGTTGAGCTTGCCTTGCCCCTCCTTGTTGCCTTCTGCCCTGCGCGCACCTCACGTCCTTTGCTACCACTCAGCCAAGCCCAGGACTGCAAGTCAAGAACACAACGTATCACTTCTCCAGGCACAGATACCCTTACCCACCTGTCCCTATCCTCAACCCAACTGTGACTTAGAGGTGGGAGGATGTGCGGAGTACCTCAAGTGAGCCCCTTTATCACTCCAGCCTTGGTTTTCTCGCCCTGAAACAGCTCTTGTAGGTTGCAAAGGGGAAAGACCTCCACCCTAAGGCGTTTTAGAGGAGTGGAAGCCTGTTCTACCTGTTATTTTAGTGATAAGATTAAAGATTTAGGTTTTCTGCATTCCTGTTGATTTTGTTTGTTTGTTTTATTTTCTTTTTGGTTTTTGAAACAGGAGTCTGATGTTGCCCAGGCTGGAGTGCAGTGGCACGACGTTGGCTTACTGCAGCCTTGACCTCCCAGGCTCAAGTGATCCTCCTACTTCAGCCTCCCCAGTAGCTGGGACTATAGGCGCAAGCCACCATACCTGGCTAATTTTCATATTTTTTGTAGAGACAGGGTTTCACCATGTTGCCCAGACTGATCTCGAACTCCTGGTCAGGTGATCCTCCTGCCTCAGCCTCCCAAAGTGCTGGGATTACAGGCGTGAGCCGCCACGCCCAGCCTGCATTCCTGTTTTGTTTCTCTACTGGATTGCAACTTCTGCATTTGATTTTTTTAGTCCATTAGTGGTTACCCTTTAAAGGACCAACACGTGGCCGGGCGCGGTGGCTCACGCCTGTAATCCCAGCACTTTGGGAGGCCGAGGCAGGCGGATCACGAGGTCAGGAGATCGAGACCATCCTGGCTAACATGGTGAAACCCCGTCTCTACTGAAAATACAAAAAAATTAGCCAGGCGCAGTGGCGGGCGCCTATAGTCCCAGCTACTCAGGAGGCTGAGGCAGGAGAATGGTGTGAACCTGGGGGGCGGAGCTTGCAGTGTGCCAGGATAACGCCACTGCACTCCAGCCGAGGCAACAGAGTGAGAC
>NW_022311673.1:0-1953 GCF_002776525.5 Piliocolobus tephrosceles | reverse complement strand
AGACTGAAGCTGTTCCTATTCGGCCATCTTGCTCCGCCCCCGATTTTTTGAATTTTTAATAATATCTATTCTGACTGGTATGAGATTGCATCTCATTTTGATTTTGATTTACATTTCTGTAATGAGTGATGTGGAATGCTTTTTCACATGCTAGCTGACTGCATATATGTAATAAAAGATGTGTGTCATCTTTGAGAGGTGTATGTTCGTGGCCTTTTGCCCATATTTTAATGGGGTTGTTTGGTTTTGTTTGTTAATTTGTTTCTAATAGATTCTGGATATCAGACTTTTGTTTGATGTATAGTTTGTGATTTTTTTTCTTCCCATTCTGTAGGTTGTCTGTTTATTCTAATGATATATTTTGCTGTGCAGAAGCTCTTTAATTAGGTCTCATTTATCAATTGTTGTTTTTGTTGTAATTGCTTTTATAGACTTTATCATGAAATATTTGTCAGGGTCCCATGTGCACAATAGCATTTTCTAAGTTTTCCTCTAGGGTTTTTTACAGTTTTTAGTTTTGCATTTAAGTCTTTAACCTATTCTAAGTTGATTTTTGTATGTAGTGAAAGAAAGGGGTCCAGTTTGAATTTTCTGCATATATTTGGCTAGCCAGTCATCCCAGCACCATGTATTGAATATGAAGTCATTTTCCCATTGCTTGATTTTGTTGACTTTGTCAAAGATCAGAGGATTGTAAGTGTGCAGCGTTATTTCTGGGTTCCCTAACCTGTTTCATTGGTCTATGTGTCTGTTTTTGTACCAGTACCATGCTGTTTGGGTTATTGTAGTCTTGTAGCATAGTTTGAAGTTGAGTAGCTTGATGATTCTGTTGTCCTCTGTGCTTAGTGTTAATTTGGCTATTTTGGCTCTTTTTGGGTTTCATGTGATTTATTTCTGTATTTCATTTTTTTGAGATGGTGTCTTGCACTGTCACACAGACCACAGGCTGTAGTCTAGTGACACAATGAGGCTCAAGCAATCCTCCCACTTCAGACTCTGAAGCAGATGGGACTAAAGGTGCAAGCTACCACACTCAACTATTTTTTTTTTTTTTTTTTTTTTTTGTAGATAATGAGTTTCACCATGCTGCCAAGGCTAGTCCCAAACTCCTGAGCTGAAGCTATCCTCTTACTTTGGCTTCCCAAAGTGTTGGAATTACAGGTGTGAACCACCACGCCTAGCATTATATGAATTTTAGAATCTTTTTTTTTTTCTAATTCTATGAAAAATGTCATTGGTCATTTGATCGGAATAGCATTAAATCTGTAAACGGTTTTCAGCACTATGGCCAAGTTCCAGTAGAATGTAGTTGTGAATCAGTCTGATCCAGAGTTTTTTCTTCTTGATAGGCTTTTTTTTTTTTTTGACTGATTTAATTTTGGAACTCATTATTGGCTCATTCAGGGATTCAGTTTATTCCTGGTTGCATCTTTGGAGGGTGTATGTTTCCAGGAATATATCCATTTCTTCAAGGTTTTCTAGTTTGTGTGCATAGAATTGTTTGTAATAGCGTCTGAGGGTTTTTATATTTATGTAGAGTTGGTGGTAATGTCCCTTTGGTCATTTATGACTGTGTTTCTTTGGATTTTTTTTCTTTATTAGTCTCACTAGCAGTCTATCAATCTTTATTTTTAAGAACCAACTTGGACAGGCGTGATGGGTCATGCTTGTCACTGGCTGGGAACAGTGGCTCATTCCTTTAATCCTAGCACTTTGGGAGGCCGAGGAGGGTGGATCACCTGGGGTCAGGAGTTTGCGACCAGCCTGGCCAACGTGGTGACACCTTGTCTCTACTAAAAATAGAAAAAAATTAGCGGGGCGTGGTGGTGGGCACCTGTAATCCCAGCTACTCAGGAGGCTGAGGCAGGAGAATCGCTTGAACTTGGGAGAGAGAGGTTGTGGTGAGCCAAGATTGCTCCATTGTACTCCAGTCTGGGCAACAAGAGCGAAACT
>NW_022311671.1:0-2602 GCF_002776525.5 Piliocolobus tephrosceles | reverse complement strand
AATGAATAAGTTATAGAGTAGTTGTAAGTGTGAGGCATAAGACAGCACAGAGCACTTATAATTAATGAGTACAGTCACACACATATCAAAGCAGCTATCAATCTCATAATATTTTCAAAAGCTATATGACTAAGTTCTACCTCTAAAGCCTTTGTTTCAGTAGTTTAGAAAGTAGGTTCTATCTGTGGTATTGAAAAACATTCAACAAAAAACAATAACAAACTCTTCTCTGCTTGATTTTCTGGAGATCAAAACTTGAGGCTCTGTGCACTAAGCCCTAAAGAGTCAAGTTTGGCTAAGGTTGATGTAAGTAAAACCCTAGAGGTTCACTATTGGCAGCAGCTGGAATTGAGTTCCTGAGGTCAGTCCAAGCTCATTCCAGTATACCATGAAGAATCCACAAAGTTTAGTGCAGAGGTTTCCGTGTACCTGAGATACCTGAGATAGGTTGACTTGTGAAGAAAGGAGACTCAGTTACAGAGAATAAAAAACAAAAGAAGAAGCAAAGATAAAGATGTTATTTATTGAATGAAGCTGGTAGTCTTGCACTAGTGGAAGAAATAAATCCTTCACAGCAAATATATTTTCATATTAATAAATATTAAAGATACATATTCTATAATTATTTCAGTGCTATTATCAATTGTCACATTCTTTATCTTTTTTCTGCTTTTTTTCTTGGTATTTGGCATATATTTAATTTTTAAAACAAGTATATTTAGAAATATATGAAATCAGGATAACACACACAAAAAGGCAGATACGATACTCATTGTTACAAAGTGGTATACAGACAGAAAATTTTTGAAAATGTCCAGTGCTTTTAGGGTACAAGAAATTCAAGCTTTCATATATTTTAAATGGAAATTGTGAACTCTTAAAATTTGGAGAATATAGTAACATTCATAGAAGTATACCTTTTTACTCATCTTGATTATTTGGAAGTCTGTTATTTTAATTAAAGAAGTACTAGGTCTAGATTATATATATATATATATATACACACACACACACACATATATATACATACACATATGAATTACATATATGTAAATTATTTATATGCACACTAATAAACAACAATATTTTTTGTAGCATTGTGGGAGTGGAAAATGGTTAGCAAATTTCAAACAGCTAAAGAAATGGTTGTATAATGCGAGGATCACATATTCTGAGATATTAAGCAACTAGTGAGGCAAAGAAATTATTTTTGTATGTATTAAGCAAGGGAGACATTTTTTATGTATTGGTCCACATTATAGAGTAACGTGCAAACAATTATTTGTGACAGAAATATGTATGTATACATAAAAACATCTAGTATATATTTGGATGAGCATATAAGATGTGGCAGGATGTAATTTTTCTGCTTATATTTATTATCTCAGGAGAATTAGAGGAAAGTGGTTAGAGAGAATTTAAAAATGTTTTTATACCTTTTTGAGAAATTTCATTTGTTACCAAAAAATCGCATTGCTATTCCAATTTGAGTGTTGTGGTTAATTTTTGTTTATTTTGAGAAAATTTTAAACATAAATTTGCAAGAATAGCATGAATAGCTCCTTTGTACCATGGTTCAATAATTGTTAATATTTTGACACAATGCATGCTTCCTCTCTCTCTATACCCACCCTACAAAAATTATTTTCTAAGAACATGCTTTTTATATAACTACGTTATCAAAATAAAATTTAATATCAATAATGTTATTATCAATCACAGTCCATCTTCAAAATTCACCAGATTCTCCAGTATTGTTTTTCGTCATCTTATTCTATACAGGATATAATTGAGAACCTGAGAGTTACATTGTCATTTCTCTATAACCTCTTTTAATATGAAACAGTTATAGCCTCTCTTTGTGTTTCAAGACACTGGTATTTTTAAATAGATCAATTTTGGTTACTGTAGCCTTGTAGTATAGTTTGAAGTCAGGTAGCGTGACGCCTCCAGCTTTGTCCTTTTGACTTAGGATTGTCTTGGCAATACGGGCTCTTTTTTGGTTCCATATGAACTTTAAAGCAGTTTTTTCCAATTCGGTGAAGAAACTCATTGGTAGCTTGATGGGGATGGCATTGAATCTATAAATAACCTTGGGCAGTATAGCCATTTTCACGATATTGATTCTTCCTATCCATGAGCATGGTATGTTCTTCCATTTGTTTGTGTCCTCTTTGATTTCACTGAGCAGTGGTTTGTAGTTCTCCTTGAAGAGGTCCTTGACATCCCTTGTAAGTTGGATTCCTAGGTATTTTATTCTCTTTGAAGCAATTGTGAATGGAAGTTCATTCCTGATTTGGCTCTCTGCTTGTCTGTTACTGGTGTATAAGAATGCTTGTGATTTTTGCACATTAATTTTGTATCCTGAGACTTTGCTGAAGTTGCTTATCAGCTTAAGAAGATTTTGGGCTGAGACGATGGGGTTTTCTAAATACACAATCATGTCATCTGCAAACAGGGACAATTTGACTTCCTCTTTTCCTAACTGAATACCCTTGATTTCTTTCTCTTGCCTGATTGCCCAAGCCAGAACTTCCAACACTATGTTGAATAGGAGTGGTGAGAGAGGGCATCCCTGTCTTGTGCCAGTTTTCAAAGGGAA
>NW_022311668.1:0-2612 GCF_002776525.5 Piliocolobus tephrosceles | reverse complement strand
AACAAAAAGGATGTCCACACAAAAACCCCATCCAAAGGTCACCAGCATCAAAGACCAAAGGTAGATAAATCCACGAAGATGAAGAAAAACCAGCGCAAAAAGGCTGAAAGTTCCAAAAACCAGAATGCCTCTTCTCCTCCAAAGGATCACAACTCCTCGCCAGCCAGGGAACAAAACTGGATGGAGAATGAGTTTGACGAATTGACAGAAGTAGGCTTCAGAAGGTGGGTAACAAGAAAATCTTCTGATCTAAAGGAGCATGTTCTAACCCAATGCAAGGAAGCTGAGAACCTTGATAAAAGGTTAGAGGAATTGGTAACCAGAATAACCAGTTTAGAGAAGAACATAAACGACCCGATGGAACTGAAAAACACAGCACAAGAACTTCATGAAGCATACACAAGTATCAATAGCTGAATCGATCAAGCAGAAGGAAGGATATCAGAGACTGAAGATCAACATAATGAAATAAAGTGTAAAGACAAGATTAGAGAAAAAAGAATGAAAAGGAATGAGCAAAGCCTCCAAGAAATATGGGACTATGTGAAGAGACCAAACCTACATTTGATTGGCGTACCTGAAAGTGACATGGAGAATGGAACCAAGATGGAAAACACCTTCCAGGATATTATCCAGGAGAACTTCCCCAACCTGCCAAGACACACCAACATTCAAATTCAGGAAATACAGGGAACACCACAAAGATACTCCTTGAGAAGAGCAACCCCAGGACACATAATCATCAGGTTCACCAAGGTTGAAATGAAGGAAAAAATGTTAAGGGCAGCCAGAGAGATAGGTCAGGTTACCCCCAAAGGGAAGCCCATCAGACTAACAGCAGATCTCTCTGCAGAAACCCTACAAGCCAGAAGAGAGTGGGGGCCAATATTCAACATTCTTAAAGAAAAGAATTTTCAACCCAGAATTTCATATCCAGCCAAACTAAGCTTCCTAAGTGAAGGAGAAATGAAATCTTTACAGACAAGCAAATGCTGAGAGATTCTGTCACCACCAGGCCTGCCTTACAAGAGCTCCTGAAGGAAGCACTAAATAAGGAAAGGAGAAATCGGTACCAGTTACTGCAAAAACATACCAAATTGTAAAGACTCTTGACACTATGAAGAAACTGCATCAACCAATGGGTAAAATAAACAGCTAGCATCACAATGATAGGATCAAATCCACACGTAACAATATTAACCTTAAATGTAAATGGGCTAAATGTCCCAATTGAAAGACACAGACTGGCAAATTGGATAAAAAGTTAAGACCCATCCGTGTGCCGTATTCAGGAGACCCATCTCATGTGCAAAGACACACATAGGCTAAAATAAAGGGATGGAGGAATACTTCCCAAGCAAATGGAAAGCAATAAAAAAGCAGGCATTGCAATCCTAGTCTCTGATGAAACAGACTTTAAACCAACAAAGATCCAAAAAGACAAAGAAGGGCATAACATAATGGTAAAGGAATCAGTGCAACAAGATGAACTAACTATCCTGAGTATATATGCACCCAATACAGGAGTACCCAGATTCATAAAGCAATTCTTAGAGACGTACAAAGAGACTTAGACTCCCACACAATAATAATGGGAGACTTTTACACCCCACTGTCAGTATTAGATCAACAAGACAGAAAATTAACAAGCATATTCAGGACTTGAACTCAGCTCTGGACCAAGCAGACCTAACAGACATCTACAGAACTGTCTGCCCCAAATCAACAGAATATAAATTCTTCTCAGCACCACATTGCACTTATTGTAAAATTGACCACATAATTGGAAGTAAAACACTCCTCAGCAAATGCAAAACAATGGAAATCATAGCAAACAGTCTCTCAGACCACAGTGCAATCAAATTAGAACTCACGATTCAGAAACTCGCACAACTACATGGAGACTGAACAACCTGCTCCTGAATGACTACCGGGTACATAACGAAATTAAGGCAGAAACAAATAAGTTCTTTGAAACCAATGAGAACGAAGACACAACGTACCAGAATCTCTGGGACACAGCTAAAGCAGTGTTTAGAGGGAAATTTATAGCACTAAATGCCCACAGGAGAAAGTGGGAAAGATCTAAGATCGACACCCTAACATGACAATGAAAAGAACTAGAGAAGCAAGAGCAAACAAATTCAAAAGCTAGCAGAAGATGAGAAATAACCAAGGTCAGAGCAAAACTGAAGGAGATGGAGACACGAAAACCCTTCAAAAAAACCCAGTGAATCCAGGAGCTGGTTTTTTGAGAAGGTTAACAAACTAGATAGACCACTAACCAGACTAATGAAGAAGAAAAGAGAGAAGAATCAAATAGACACAATAAAAAACGATAAAGGGAATATCACCACTGATCCCACAGAAATACAGACTACCATCAGAAAATAGTATAAACACCTCTATGCAAATAAACTAGAAAATCTAGAAGTAATGGATAAGTTCCTGGACACATACACACTCCCAAGACTAAACCAGGAAGAAGTTGAATCTCTGAATAGACCAATAACAAGTTCTGAAATGGAGGCAGTAATTAATAGCCTATCAATCAAAAAAAGGCCAGGACCAGACAGAGTCACAGGTGAATTCTACCAGAGGTACAAAGAGGA
>NW_022311667.1:729-10282 GCF_002776525.5 Piliocolobus tephrosceles | reverse complement strand
TTTTGTGCACAATCTATAGTAAATCTCAGATTGCGCTTTATTTTAAAGATGTTTTGTTTTTTTTAAAGAATGTGGAGAAATGCCAAGTACTGGTGCAAGGATAGACTACTACAACTGATGCCCACTGGGCATCGGCCTTTTGGTATCATACCCATCACAGAAATATGCTGAAAATAGGTGAAAAGAGAAAAGGCATAACTTCTGCTGTCAAGAAACTTAAAATGTAGTTGAAATATGGAATAAAACTTAGAATATGTATTTAATATTTTAACTGGCCAGACTGGGGTTATGTGAATAATGTAGATAGATCCATTAGGGCCCTTACAGGGATTTAAATACATTTTAATGATATGTAAATAATATTAATGCCAGTTTTTACCCAAAAAAAGTATAAGAGCAAAGATATAGATTTATAAAATATACAAAAATAGTTTCTCTTTTTTATGTTACTAGATAAATATGGATTCCACTTTGATTTGAGGCCACAAGAATCATTTTGCTAATATCACAAGCTAGGATTGCTACATGAGGCAAAAATACCTACAATTTAGCATATGAATAAGAAGTCTCAATTTGTGTCGAACTCTAGTTATTTTAATTAAATAGATTAATTCTGTTCTCAGAATCAATGTTAGCAATCGTGTGAACACAAGAAACAAAGGAAGTAAATGGTAAAATCTCTTCCTTCTATATTTTGCCATGAAAGAAACCAGGCCAGTGAAAGTGCTTTCTGGAGCTATCTAGATGCAGAGAATTTTCCAGCTGAGCCCTCTCTAATTGCATTCACAGAATAGGCATGATGTGTGACAGGCTTAGCAGCCTATCTCAATCTAAAGAATTCAGAGAAAAATAAAGCAGAAATCGAAAGAATAAAAACACAATGTAATTTTAACAGTGGGCTTACCTTTTTTTTTTCCTAAAGTAATACACTCTAACATGTTCCACGGTAATAAGAACTATTTTGTATTCTTGTGTGTTCTATCATATTCTGTCATGAGAACTATTTTTCAGAGAATTATATCTAAAAGTATTGTTACATTTTTCTTTATCATTCTAATGGCAGAGATTATACTTCCAAGAACAGAACATTTTTCAAAAAAAAAATATAATCATTTCTTTTGAGAAGGTCTCTAATGAGGGCAGTGTGTGAAGGGGGAGAAAGTATACATTCATTTTTGTGACAAATATTTTAATGCACAGAATATTATGGACCATTAATCCATTTGTATGACAGGCTTAGGCTGACTACCATGGGACCTTCGAAAATATCATACTCTATATTGGTTTCTTTCTCCAAAAGGACAATTATTCATCTGGTGGAATATGGAAGAATACAAATTGAAAGTAGAAATTTACTCTGCCAAACTACATATAGAAGAATTTCTCCAAGCAATTTCTGTAAACACCCATCTTTAAGCACTGTATGATACAATTGACATAATTAATTAGCTTTATGGGACTGTGCTAAAGAAGGAAATTAAAGTAACTGTTTCTGATAAATAATCATTATTAGTGTAGCTAAAATTATAAACAATGCTGTTCTGATTATGTCAAGTTTTCCACAGTAAGTGAAACAAATATTTCGAGAAGTCATTAAGCTTTCCATAGGGTAAAAGAAAATTAAATGAAAGTTATAAATATTTATCAGTCAGTGGAGTAACCAAAGATCTAGAGTTACAATGCAGGTGAGGTCAGAACTCCCTCAAATGTTTTTATGTATTTTCTATCCTTGTCATCTGATTAAAATATTTTTTCTGAATAAGTTGATAAATAATATTGTCTACATAGGTAGATGAGGCTAGAAATCTGATCTTCCAATATTGCTGATTATCAGGCAACATAGCTAGAAGAGAAATCTAGACCAATGAAACCAGATTGTATCTCATTAGTATTTTTTTCTGAAGAATATTAACCTATGAAATATTGATTATACATGTTTCTATATAAGCCAGTTTTGGAGGACACCAGCATAGTTTAGGACTGAGTTGAGCTATAGACAGACTTGAACTTTTGCTGAAAAGAGCAGAAAATATTGTATACTGTCTTAGCCCAGGTAAAATAGACAGTAATTAGGCAACCAAAACTAAAAACAAGACAAAACAAAACTAGAAACTAGTTTGGTAAAGCCCTTGTTACACTCTGTGGCACATACCCCATTTTGATCTTACCATATATGTAGTAAGTTGAAAGGTAGAACCTAGAAAGATATGCCCAAATCCCCAACATCTGTGAAATGTTAACCTATTCAAGAAACGGGTTTTGCACATATAATAAAGTTCAAATCTTCAGATATGATCATCCTGGATTACCTGGGCAGGCCCTAAATCTAATGAGAAATGTTCTTCTAACAGAAAAAAAAGAAAACACAGATGTTACAGGAAGCAGCAAAGTGAAGACAAAAGGAGCCACAATCCAAGGAATCCTAAGGATACAAGCAGCCATCAAAAGAAAAGCATGGACTGGATTCTCTCCGGAGACTTGGGAGGGAGTGTAGCCCTGAGGACATCTTGATTTCAAACTCCTGGCTTTTAGGATTGTGAGCAAATATATTTATATTACTTTAAGCCACATAGTTTGTGGTAATTTGTTACAGCAGCTCGAGGAAACTAATGCACCATGTTATCTTTGAAGTGAAATGGTAAATAAAAATATACTGAATAGTATATTTAATGGTAAATTAAAATACGCCAAGAGAGTCACTTGTAGCGAAAAATAAAAGATATATATTCCATTTAACTGCCTAAAATGACTGCAAAGACATATGAATAAAACTTGTTGACAACTTAGAAGGCTGGCTTTGGCAAGATGAAAAGAAGTTCCAGGCGAGAATAATCCATGTGGACATAAATCTTCTCTATATCTGCTAAGCAAAACATCTAATGAGAAAGACAATCTCTGTTTTGGTTTATGAAAATTTTTCCATCCATGAAACCCCATAGGGTAAAAGGGCATGTCTAGTGAAAGCTGGACAGACTTGAGTGACAAAAGTGGTTTCCTGGCAGAAAATAGGTTGGATTTCTGGAAGAGACCAGAAAAAGGGAAAAACAAATTCTGGGTCATCTCTGGTTGTGGGCAACATGGATAAACCATTTACTATTGTCTCCCTGCAGTATAAACAACCTATTGCTCCCCATTAAGATGGCATGGGACACAAAAAACTTTGGGAGTGATTCTTGAGGAGCTGATGGAATATGTGGACTGCACCACTTTTTGTTTCTTAATACTGCCTGTTTCAGAACTCTTAATGAACTCTAGGGCTCTGTGTTTTTATTTTGTTTGCTTTGTTTTGTTTTGGGAAGGATGTAGAAGTCCGTGAGGTGGCACACTGGTTTCAATTTTCCTAGATAGTCGTGTATTTATTTCAACTGCTTGGCTGACAGGGATAAGTGCTGAGACCCTATACTTTTAATTCTTTTCACCATTTTCAGGCATGATTTAACAGTTGACAGCCACTGTGATGTATCAGAAAGATTGTGCTGTGCAAAATATTGTCCCATTTGATGACAACAATTTCATTGTCATTGCATGCTGCAGGTGCCATGGGGAAGTCATGGTGATGTATTGGGATCATTTAGATCTTCCTAATGTAATTTTCTAGAAATCCTGAAAACCTCTGCCCTGATTGATAGAAGGTTTCAGGCACAGTCCTGACTGTCCCTCTGGCTACAGTTTTCTACCTGTAAGTTAAGAAGACAGCAGAAAGCATTAAAAGGGGAGGGAGCACTCAGTGATATGGAGTGAATAAAATATTTTGAAACACTGACGGATTTATAGTCAGCTCTACTATTTACTTGCTGTGTGATATGGGAGACATTTCTTGTCTGCACAGAGATCAACTTCTGTGTCAGTTAGAAACTATAAAGTGCTGCCAGAAACAGAAACTAAACTTTGATGGCTGAACACGAATGGGTTTATTCTTGCCTCTAAGGTAAGCATGAGAAGACAGTCCAGGGTTGGCATGAAAACTCCAAAAAGTCATGGAAAACTTGGGTCCTTATCTCTGCTTTCTTTAGTAGATGTCTTCTGTCCTTAAGGCTCCCTCAGATTCATGGTGGCTCCCATGATCACATCCACACTCCAGGCATGGAGCTAAAAATGTGTGCATTGGCAGGGAAGAGGATAAGAAGGGGACAAATATTTGCATTCTTCAGGAAATTTTCTAACAGAACTATCTGATACTATTTTGCTTACTTCTCATGTACCTTCCTAGTAGTCATAGAAATTAGAAAAGACCATCTTTTTCTGGACACATTGCATCCCAGTTAAAAAGAAGTCCTATTACAAGGAATAAGGTTTTTTTTTAAGTCATCCAAAACAACTGAGTAACTATCACTTCAAACGTACTCTAGTATGACTGAAAGTTGCCAAATTCATTTTCATATGGACCTTTGAGTTTTGCCTGCTGCCATGGTACATCTGATACCATAAGCATTGCGTATGTTTCCTTTAGGTACTGGCTTTGATACAATGATCCATATCCTCTTGTCTCCTAACACCCTGCTATTCATTCATTCATTCATTCATTCATTCATTCATTCATTCATTCATTCAGCACTTACTCTGATTCTACTATGTGTCAGGTTCGAAACTGAATAAAATACAGTCTCTATTATACAAGGAGCTCGAAGTCTACTAGGAAAAACAGACAAACAGACATACCTAGAACACACACTTTTGCAAAGATAAACACATGAAAAAAATTGTTTATAATATGCTAAGAGTTGTGGAGCCACTAAGGCAGGAGCGGTCAGGGAGGGGAGAATCCCAGAAATCCTCATGCCATCTTCCTGTTAAAGCCTCTTCCCCCCATCCCAGGATAACTTACCCTGAATTCTTAGAACCTGAATTGCTTCTTTTGAAACTTTGTAATGGTTGCCATCATACCATATGTGCTCATTTGTATCAGGCTGCTGTTAATCCACATGATATTTTCAAGATCTATCTATGTTGTTGCATGCAGCTGGAGCTTGTTTGTTGTTTTACAGTGTTCTTTTGTATGATAATGTCACAATTTATTCAATCATTCCACAATTTATTCAATCAAATTCCATTTGATTGAATTTATGAATCAAATTCATTATTGAATTTGAATAATTCAATAATCATTTTGAATTTTTCAAAATTCCCACTGTCAGTGGTAGATTCTGGTTTTGGAATGTTACGAATAATCTTGCAATAACACTTTTTTGTAAATATATGTGCTTATTCCTATTGGGTATGCATTATAAAAATACTAGGGTATATTTCATGTGCGTATTTGTTTTTTTTAAAGATAATGCTCAACAGTTTTCCAAAGTAGTAGTAAAAATTCTATTTCTATGTAAAATACCATTTATAGAAATATGCCTCCCTTGAGAGTTCTAGTTCGCCCACATCCTCATCAACACACAATGTTGAACTTAATCTCATCTTATCCTTTCTCCCCCAAATCTGTTTCTTCTACATCATAGTGACAGAGCTGCATTCCATATTTGTGTGTCTGCACTCATTTCTCTGTTTCAGTCCCTAAATTCAATAAAGCACAAAGCACAATTATTCGATTTCTAAATATGTTTCTAATGTATCACTTCTCCCTCCTCTGTTGTAACTTTCCTACTCTAAACAAACGCAATATCTCACTTGGGCGACTGCAGTCGCTTTTCAGCTAGTATTTCCTTTTTTTTTCTCCCTTCAATCCAGTCTTCATACAGAGATCAATGGGGCATTCTGAGATGTGTTCAAAAGTAAATCATACTATTTGACATCTTGTTTAGAAACCCTTCATACAAATTGTACTATAATTCTAATGTTTTAAGGTTCATTCTTTAGTACGTATCGTAACATTATTCTTTTTATCGTTAAATAGCATTCCATTGTATAGATATGCCACATTTTTGTTTATCGTTTCTTTTTTCTGATACACATTTGTGTTATTCTCACCCTTTGGCTACTGTAAATAGAGCTTCTATGAACATTAGTGTACGTTATGCTAAATGGAAGAAGCCAGACACAAAAGGCCACATATTATAGGATAACCATTTATACAAAATATCCAGAGTAGACACATCTATAGCAAGAAAAAGCAGATTTGTGGTTTACAGGAGCATGGAAGAGGAATAATAAGAGTCACTACTTAATGAGTATGAGAGTTCCATTCAGGGTAACAAAAGTTCAGAAATTAGATAATGGAGGTGGTTGAATAACACTGATTGTAGTTAATGCCAGAAAATCAAACACTTTAAATACTAGATTTTAGGTATATTTTACTACAATAAAATTAGATTATACTGAGGGTTGCACAACTCTTTACTAAAATCATTGAGCTTTGCACTTTAAATGTGTGAATTTTATAATTTGTTATTTATGTGTCAATAAAGCATTTTCTTTAAAGCCCTTCATATAATTCTCATTTACTTTTACAAAATACCAAACTTGTCATCTTGAATGATCTCACTCCTTTTGATCCATCATTCTCATTTGGAGCCGTTCGTCTCAAGTTAACTAACCTCAGACCCTTTTTAATCTCCTTTAAGTTTCTGTAACACATTGCACCTTCCTTACCTTGAGCCTTCTATACTTGCCATTCTCTCTGCCTGGGACATTATTCATCTGGATTCTCCCACATGGCAGAATAATTCTTTCACTAACTTTCACTTTGAATCTCATCCCTGTAGATAGATCCCTCCGCACCCTGTACAAGTCACCCTCAGGTCGTGCCTTCTGCACTCACATCCATTCCGTTTGCTCTCCCAAGACTCCTACGTCATCATCTCATTACCAATTATCCATTTAACATCTCTCTTTCTCCCACTAACGTATAAGCTCCATGAGGGTGGAGACTATGACTACTTCATCTACTTTTAATAGTATCTGGCACACAATGCTTAAGAAATATTTATCAGAAAGAAAATTATGAACGCACGTCTCTCACTGGTCTACATTTGAAGGTGACATTTCAATAGATGCTCTGAATCAAGTCACTCCTGACACTTCTGTGAAGAATTCTGACTATGCCTGACCCATCTAGAACTCCAGCAAATGTTTTTCGGATAAACTTTAGAAATGTCATCTGAGTCTCACGTTACTAAATGAAAAAGATTTCTTACATAAAATATGCCCTTCAATTTATTTTAGTTTTCTTAATGTTCAAAGATTTTATTATTTAACATCAATGCTATTATTAATATAAATCACTGTATTTCCATCTATTTCAAATACCACATAGCCATATTTCTGAATGTTCTAAGTTATAGCAACAAAGTAAATTACTTTTAATTTTGATGTTTTCACAATTAAATGACTCATAAAACTGGTTAAATTGTAAGATAAATGGACTATAATCACCTTAAGCCACCTTCTCTGTACATGGAAAATATGTTAGACTTTCTGTAATGGTCTTCATCTATTAAATCCAGAGGTTAGGTTAAATGGATGTTACGTCCTCTGAGTTCTCCTGGCCTCAGGACCTTTTCATACAGAAATCCTGTCTACAGATTGCTCAATAGTTGCCAATTTATTCAGTTCTTCCACTTTCAAAAGAGCAAACTTAAAAATGGGCCACCAGAGTACATTTTAATTTTAATGGGAGTTATACTTCTCTGTTTATATATTTTCTTATTACTGGCCTAGATTTTTTTAAGTCATAACAAATCAGAATTATGTCTTAATATTGTAGCATTCTTTGACATTCCATTTTGCAAGGAGATACAATTCAAATTGAACTTGGGAATTTATACACATTGGTAATTAGTTGACCCTTGTAAATTGCAGACTTTATTTCCCCATTCTGAGATTTCTGACATACTGTGTCAAGACATGAAACTCTAAGTCAAGATGTGAGGAAATATGTGCCAAAATGTTATGGCTTAGTTGAAAACACAGCTGCTGACAAAAAAAGATAGGAAAATTGTAGGCTTTTTGTGTATCACAGCCAGCAGAGATTGCACCTTCTCCAAATAGCAACAGTACTTGTAAAAAGTATGTGAAGTCAAGTAGCATCTATTCTAACTATTTCATATTTGTGAAACACTTCTCTCATGTGGCTATAAGCTCCCTGTGTGCACAGCTGATCTCACAGTTCTTTTCCACTCTCATAACACAGTGGCAGTCACCTACCGTGAGGATAAATGCTTACTGTTTAAAGTCAGAATGATTCAATCATAGTAATAGTTATTGGCTGCCTATTCTATGTCCCAACACAGGCTGATACAGAAATTGCTTTCTATCCCAAGGGGGTACCCTCGATGCTTTTTTACGTAGGGAATATTTTTCAAATATTGTCATACAAAGCTGAAGCACTGGGCTTTGAAGGTATGTAAAGTAGTCCTGAAATTCATCTGTGGATGTAAGTTGGCCCTGACACATCTTCCTGGAAAGGAGGTGGAATTAATTAACTGCCTTATTCCCAGGGATAGGAGAGTTGAGGTTTTGGGGTAACAAAAAGTAAACCTGTCTCTGAATATTAGGAAACTGGAATAATCAGTGGAATGCTTTAGTATTTTCATTAATAAAGGCACAGATTTTATTACAATGCTTTTATGTCCTAGCAACACCAAAATTTGTCCTAATCTATTGATAAACACTAAACTGAGAGATCTTCATTCTATGTGGAAAGTAAAAATATTGATTCCTACTATATTCTGGGTTCTGTGTGAAACACATCACATAAAGATGGGCATTTTGATCTGGAAATAAATTTAGAGGTAGGTTCTTTCCACCCATTTCACATAAGATAAAACTTAGACTTAAAAAAATAAGTATCTTTTCCAATTTCACAGAACTAAAAACAAGATGAGCCCGACAAAAAGGATGTACAATGGGATGGACTTTTCCACTTCTCCTTTCTATTGTATATAACTGCATGAAACAGGGTGGTATGCCTTAATATTGTTGCAACTAATTCGTAAAAGTACTAGAATTAGAAAAATAAATATTAAAGTAGAACAATTTCACATTTTCAGCTATTTACTGAAAATTTAACAGTAGCTGCATAAAAGTAGTTGATGTCGTTATCTTTTCTTCCAACAGAAAAACAATAAAATCTATATAATTTGATTTTACATTTGAAGTAAGTGCTAATCACAATAACCTATAAAATTATACTCTGGAAAGTTTTCTTGTAAAACAAATGTAACTGTTTTTAATTAGACTACATTGTATGCACAATGTCACATTTGATGCTGAAATGGGAAATTAAAGGATTCAATCTCATTGGCCTTAATTCAAAATAAAAAAATAACATCTCACTTTGGGGTTTAAGCAATAAATACAGCTTTAAAAGTTCTGTTTTTGAAGTTTCAGTTGGTCTTTTTTTTTTTTTTTATCACTTGGAAGTTTCAATTTTTAGCACAAGCTACCCCCTATATATACACAACTGCTTCTCCTG
This sequence comes from Piliocolobus tephrosceles, assembly GCF_002776525.5. NCBI lineage: Eukaryota > Metazoa > Chordata > Mammalia > Primates > Cercopithecidae > Piliocolobus > Piliocolobus tephrosceles. Next base: position 918 of record NW_022311667.1, on the reverse strand, counting down.
CCCAGAAAATAATGTCATTATAAAAGCAGTTTTGAGAGGGTAAAACACAAAGCAATAGAGAAAAGAAAAGAAAAAAAAAAAAAAACTCTTCAGGTATTTTCTTTGTAAAGATGTTTGGAGTAATTTCAATAGCTCTATGTCATTTGTATTGCATAGTGCATTTACTATAATTACTTTTTTCTCAGATAG